>NW_015115336.1:18178-41799 GCF_001443285.1 Poecilia latipinna
GTCTCAGCGGCATAAAGTCCAATCTTCAAGATTGGCCCGTGGGGATTTTATTGATTGATGATAATGCCCGACTTTTTATCGTTTTTTGGAGAACCAATAAGCATCCTTAAAATGACTGGGGAATGCCTGGAGTACGGCAGCATTTCTCCTCCGGGGCTGCTGGTTGAAAGCGAACGGCGGGAAGAGCGCTGAGGGGAGCGGATAGACTGAACAGGGCGGGCGGCTGAGTAGCTGATGCTTACCGTGTAAATGTAGCTTTACCGACGAACCGCACAATAAATTTCATATCCCGGTCTGAAGAAACGGGTGGCGGAGCGCATCGTACATGGCTGGTAGATGAGTTTCTGAGTGTGACCAGTGAAGGTGTCGTAAATATCCCGTATTTACGACACCATTACGTATTTGGATTCACCAAAATGTCATCAGTCTCCTGTTTCAGCACAAGCTGCTCTTCATCTTGACTGATGCAGAGTGGCTTCTCTTCCTCTTTAAGCTGTTGATGTTCTGGTTCTTCTTGCTCCTGTTTTATCTGCAGAGGTTCTGGTTCCTGTTTTATCTGCACAGGTTGTGTTTCCTCTTGTTTAAAGTGGAGTTGCCCTCCTGGTTGCTGAGCTCATTGAGAACCCCGTCCTCTTTACACACGCAGCATTGACAGAGATCTGGACCAAAACACAAAACAAAAACTTTACATTCTGAGTCAAACTATGAATACTTCACTTTAATCCAATGATGCATTTGAAAAACCTTTTCTTAGATTAATCTAAAATTACAAATTTTTATGTATAAAAATCTGCATTATGGACATTCTCACCATGTTTCAGGTATAGTTCAAGTTCAGGTATAATTTATCTTCAGACCATGAGTAAAATATGTGCTTGTATTTTTTTATCCCACATATGTAAATATCTCACTTTAACGCTTGAGTTTTAAAAAAAACTTCAATTTTTTTCCATTATTTATTAATAAACAGCACTGCAAACGTCTCTATTGTCATGAGCATCTAATTATTCCTAAAAGATGTGTTTATAGTCGATGCATGTAATCACAGCCCTTCTACCTCCTGCTCTGTCGCTGCTCTATGTTTACCTCAGTCCGGATCGCGCGCCTCCTGTCACTCAAACTGGACACAGGCTGAGCTGTATGTATATTTACATCAAACCCTGTGAGTAGTGATGTTTCTGCATCAAGGTAGGAGTTTAAAACCCACCATGTTAGCTCTGCTTCTGCTGCTCTATGACAGAACCTGCAGTCACCTTTCAGAGGTGCATTAAGCGAGTGGTGAGATTGATTTACGTTTATGAACCAATAATTATGTGCAGCGTTTACATCTCAACACGCTGCCCAGCCTGTGGCTCTGTGTCTGAGCTAGAAAGTTTGTAAGTCTTCCAGGTTGAAAGGTGAGTTAACCACTAACGTTGTGGAGCTTTGCGCTCTCTTCATAGGGATTTTATCTTACTATTATTTTTCCGGTTGCACCATGGATTAAATCATGTCAAATGCTTTGTCCACTTAGTCAGCAGGCTGAGTGGAGATCTGATTCTGAAAAACTTGTCCCATAAAACTCTGTCAACCAGAACAGTTTTTGTGGGCGCTCATTAAAAACTCAATAGACACCAAATGGAAGAGCTGCTAAAGCCACGTTAGGAGAATTAAATTAAAACTCTCATTTCTTGTGCATTTCTGCACAATGCAGCAGATTTAAGTCATCATGAAGAGCCAGTCCAAGGCTGCATGAGGGCTGTTATGTCAACACTTTGTTTTATTTCAATCAATCAAAGCTATAAGGCACCCTTCATGTTGGAGGCAGTTAGCTGGAAATGCATAATAAAGGTTATTTCTGAACTGGGTTCAAAACAATCTAACTTTGATTATTATTATTGGTTTTATATTTGTTTACAATAATATTTGTTAACAATAACCCTAGTTTATGACTAGATATCTCTCTACACTGACTACACTTCAAATATGTATTTGAAATATGTTCAAAGAAAATATGAAATGAATAAATGAAATCAGATTTACTATGATGCTTTATGGAGGTTTAAATTCAAGAAATATACAGTGAATTACTGTCTGAAACATATTTCATAATAGAATATTTAAAAAGAAAATATTTTATTCATAGGCATATTTCTTGATGCTCAAGGACACAGAATAAAATATATAAAATCAATTTTTTTTGATCAGGAGAAAATCTGATGGTCCAAAAGAATCCCCAATATAAAACTGAATTAAAACCACCATACATCTTAAATCTGATGTCATTTAGTCGGGATGTAATTAAATGTACTTCAGACATATTTTGTCTGGTCAAAATCATAATTATATTGTTTAAACATATCTAGTCAGAAACTAATTTTAGATACATAGAGTGAAGAATTGGTATGAGAGAAATGCCTGCCCCATTAAACGCTGATGGACTGTATGGAATAATAATATTATTTAATAGATTTTTTTCATCAACCTGCCCTCCCGAAGTCCAACCAGTTTCTGACGCGTTTATCAGTTGATTTCATTTTGTAAAACATTTATCCTAATTCGGTCTCACAAGGTGTTACTTTAATCTGTCTCGTGTTTTTCCTCCAGCTTTTCTCCGCTTTCGTGCCTCATATCATGTGTAAAACCTGAAGTAGTTTCGTACATATCCGGTGTAAGATGATCTTCGGTGTCCGGGTAAAATCCAGCAGTCTGCGCTGATCCTCCATCTTTTCCTTAATCTTGACGCTGATTTCTTCCAAATCCGTGAATGATATTTCAGCAGGAGTTAACAGCTCGTTGATAAACTCTCTCTGAGGCGGAAATGAAGACATTTTTAAAGCAAATATTCACATATTTACCTAAAACTATCGATGTGCCTTCTGTGCCGAGGCTTCGGGGCGAGTGTCGAGTAAACCAGGAGGAGTTTTAGAAAACATGTATTGAAGAGTTTGGTCTTGGAGCAGGATGTGACGTTTGAAGCCGCGCGACTGGGCCATACCACGTGACTGTATACAATTTAAAAATATATACAAACTACTAAAATGAGCAATTTTCCAAAAAAAAAGAAAAAACTCCACTAACAACCAACCTTTCAATAAAATTCAAATTTATTTTATTACAATATTCAATATCACTGAATATTAAAAGCGAAGAAACGAAGCGGAAAAATCAAAGCGGAACCAAAAGTCCGGGCCACAGTGACAAACACGGAAGATAAAAGACAAAGGATAGATGGTACCATTAACTTTTCTGCTGTAGGACGGTAGTTTGAAGAACGGTTTAGTGTTAAATATTTGAAAGATTTCAGTGGGTGAAATCCGTTCAGCTCAAGTCCGACGAAGAGATGAATGACAAATACGTTCTGTTGGATTCCGCCAGGACACCAGTGATCATTTTACGCCGAATAGGTACGAAAGCCTTAACTTTTTTACTGATATCAAGTACCAAAGTGGACAAATCCTGGACGAAATACGCGAGACAAATAAAAGTAAACAACGCGGGAGACTGTTTTAAATTAGCAGTGAAATGTGGCTAGCCAATTTGGCTATTGAGTCACATAAAAATGCCGGTTTATAAATTCATATAAACTGCTTATAAAAAGTATAAATTCATTGAAAACGCTGTTGTAGGACTCCCTCCTGAAAGTCGAAAATTACTGTTTATTTTGGTCACTCAATGCTGCTTTTTATGCGTGATGACGTTCAAAATGACATTCAGTGACCAAAATAAGCGCGAAAATGTTTGCCGCCTCAGAAATAGATGGTGTTTTCGTAAAATTAGCAAGGTCCCTTCTTCACTTGTCTTATCCACTTAATTTAAACTCGAATCACCCAAAAGGAGAATTAGAATAGCAGACAACACTAATTCACCAGAGATCAACTAGTTTTTTTTTATTTTATTTTTTTTGCTGATTTCATATATTCTATTGTTATCACTGTCGGTCTGTCCTGTATATTAATTTAATTAATCTGGGGCTGAAACGATTCATCGAGTAACTCCAGTAACTCGATTACAAAAAATCCTTGAGGAAATTTATCTGCCACGAAGCTTCGCTAAATTTATTGGGCTCCCCTCAACAGTTTAACTTTCGTCCGTCGTCCAATCCCCCCTAACCCTGATCTATATTGCCAAAAACACATTCCTTTGCTAATTTGAAGAATTAAAGACTTAAGGATGAAATAACTTTTTCTACATAATCAGAGTACTTCCAAGAACTACTGGTCTAAGTTTTATATCAGTAGGATAATATTTGAGGAGAATAGAGACGGGATGCATATTTTGGCAGGCTCAAAGTCTATATTGCCCAAAAATGCATCCCTGTGCTAATAGAAATAAATGGTTAATAGGTAACTTTCTCTACATAATCAGAGTAGTTCCAAGAACTACTGGTATAAGTTATATATCAGTAGGATAATATCTGAGGAGAATAAAGAGGGGATGCATATTGTGGCAGGCTGGAAATCCATATTGCCCAAAAATGCATTCCTGTGGTAATTTTAGAAATAAAGAGTTAAAGTTAAAGCAAACAGCCGATTCGTTCAGAAATTTCTTTCTGTTTCTCACCCTCTTGCTTGAGGATGTCAGTGATGGCCTTCTGGACAGCAGTCAGGTCAGCAGTCTGACCCATGATTGCGGTTTTGAGTAATGAACCAGGCTGGGAGTTTTTAAAGGCCTCAGGAATCTTTTTCAGGTGTTTAGAGTTACTTTGTTGATTCAGATGATTATTTTTATTGCTCGTTCAGAGAACCTTTTCATAATATGCTAATTTTTTGAGACGGGGATTTTGGGTTTTCATGAGCTGTTTGCCAAAATAATCAAAATTAAAACAATAAAAGACCTGAAATATTTCACTTGGTGTGCAATGAATCTAAAATATATGACAATTTAATTTTTATCATTACATTATGGAAAATAATGAACTTTATCACAATATGCAAATTTTTTAGAAGGACCTGTAAATAAAATTACCTTAGCTTGGTGGGTGTGTAAGAAAAGCCTGGTGGCCTGCCAGGCTTATGTAACCCGGGTTAGGGTGTAAATTTCTAGCTTTCATCTACTAATTTTCTCCGGTTTCTCAAACTCTTTATTAAATCACATGATAATCCTGTTAATAGTGTTGCTCTCACGAGACTAGAAAGCAACCAATCACGGCTCAGTTTTAACGGTCACGTGCAGTATTGCAGCCTATCGCCTGGCTATATTAAATTGAGCAGGAAGTTTGAACACTAGATGCGTTGGGGGAAGCAGAGCAGAGCTACAGGTTTGTCGAGCGTCGTCCTTTATGTTCTTCGCTGTATTTTACTTTGTATAAAAATCATCTAACAATAATACCATAGGAGCCGACTACCACCAGACCAGCCAGGAGAGACGTCAGTTATGTGTAAAACAAACGGAGGATCTGGTGAGTGTTTTAACGTAGCGATTAGCAATATGCTGCGCTGTGTAGGACTGAACGAACCCACACCGGGTTGAATAATGAAGTCTTAACCTTTCTTAATTGTATATGGATGGGATTGAAAATGAACTTATTGAATATGGACTGTGTACACATTAGAATGATAGAATTGGATTTCAATGTTTATTGGTCCTGTTTATTTATACAGGCCAGAAGATGGCGAGCTAATTGTCCAGGCCTAGAGCCAAAAGAAAGGATTACACTTATGTGTGAAGATTTCCGCTCTCCTGCCTGTAGGAGGCTCCTTTTAGCCTGAGAACATTTTTTTTCCCCCTCATCCTGACTCCTGATACCTCATATCGGACTTTCACCACATCAGGCACCTTTCAGAAAACCAGCTTGTCTGCGGATCTGTTTACCCCAGCTTGGGGTCAAAGGACGAAAGGGTGTGGGTTTGGTCAACGGTGCGATTAATTTATTTTGTGTTTTGTTATTTTTTTTTTTGTTTTCTTGTTGGGATATTGCGCATATTTGTTTTCTTATTTATATGGCCTTTTAGATGTCTGTCTTGTTGAATCTGTAAGTATGTATAATCATTGTCTTTCTCCGTGAATATATCTCACTGGCACACTGCAAATCTCCAGACTCCGTGTCTCCTTCATAAGCCGAATGCTAGTCTTCTGAGAAACCAGCCCAATTGATTCATTTATTTAAATTGCGGTGTATTACATTTCTTAAATATACTACACTTATCATACACTGGAAGAAACCCTGAGTTTTTTTCTCACAGTCTGCTGTTAAATCCATTATTTGCTTTGAATTACTAAAATTATTTGTATTTGCAAGATGCCAGAATGACATCTACTTTTCTGGTCAGAAGAACCAGTTTGGTTAATTTTCATACTTAAAAGTTTGTAATTGAAGAATAACCCAAAAAGCTGTTTAGATGCATTAGTGGGTTAAAGAAAAGGGTTCATTGTTTGATTGATCATTATAAGCTTTTCTTTTGTCTTTTTGTACAGATCTCCCACAATGCTGTGTGCGTAAAGATGACGAGGTTCTCAATGAGCTCATCAACCAAAAGAGGAACTCCACTTTAGATCAAGAGGAAAAAGAACAAAAAACATTCAAGGAGAAGAAGAAGCGCCTCTGCACCAGTAAAGATGAAGAGCAGCTTGTGCTGAAACAACAGACTGATGACATTTTGGAGAAAATTTCTAATGTGCAAATAATTCACAATGAAACAGAACCACAAATGAAACAACTCATCTCTCATGACCCTCCTGATAGCCAGGTTCAGGAAGGAAGAAATTCTGAAGACCCAAGAAAAAGCGATGACAAGCAGAAACTAAATGAAATATGTCAGAAAGCCAAACAGGTGAAAAGCACAATTGAGAGTTCAAAATATAAAACACACAAGAAAGCTCACCCAGACCGGGCAGGTTTATTGACAACACACATGAGAACTCACATGGGCAAAAAACCCTTCACCTGTTCAACTTGCGGAAAAAGTTATGGCCACAAGGCTGGATTAATTTATCATATGAAAGTTCACTCGGGTGAGAAACCTTTCTCATGTGTGACATGTGGAAAATGTTTCATAAACAAATATAATTTAGTTGTTCACATGACGATTCACACGGGAGAGAAGCCTTTCTCGTGTGTGACCTGTGGAAAAGGTTTCTCTCAAAGAGGACAATTAACTATTCACATAAGGACTCATACAGGTGAGAAGCCTTACTCATGTGAGACCTGTGGAAAAAGTTTCTCTAGAAAAAGCAAATTAACTGAACACATGAGGACTCATACAGATGAGAAGCCTTACTCATGTAAGTCCTGTGGAAAGAATTACAAGACCAGAAACGGTTTATCTTATCACATGAGGACACATACAGGTGAAAAGCCTTTCTCATGTGGGACCTGTGGAAAAGGTTTCTATGATAACAGTCAATTAACTCTTCACATGAGGACTCATACAGCTGAGAAACCTTTCACCTGTGGGAAATGTGGAAAAGGTTACAATCAGAAAGGAGCTTTAACTGCTCACATGAGGACTCATACCGGTGAAAAGCCTTTCTCATGTGAGACTTGTGGAAAAAGTTTTGCTAAAAAAATCTGTTTAACGTCTCACATGATAATTCATAGAGATGAGAAGCCTTTCTCATGTGGGACCTGTGGAAAAAGTTTTGCTCGAAAATACTGTCTAACTTCTCACATGATAACTCATAGAGATGAGAAGCCTTTTTCATGTGGGACATGTTGGAAAAGTTTCTACACACTAAACAATTTAACTTCTCACATGAGAACTCATACAGATGAAAAGCGTTTCTCATGTGGTACTTGCGGAAAACGTTTCCTATATAAATCAACTTTAGATTATCACAAGATGGTTCATACAGGTCACAAGCCTTTCTTATGTGGATCCTGTGGAAAAGGTTTCCGTCTAAAGCGCTTGTTAACTGATCACATGACAACGCATACAGGTGAAAAGCCTCTCTCATGTGGTGCTTGCGGAAAAGGTTTCCTTTATAAATCGGCTTTAGAGTCTCACATAATGGCTCACACAGCTGTGAAGCCTTTCTTATGTGGAATCTGTGGAAAAGGTTTCCAACTAAAATACAGTTTGACTTCTCACATAAGGACTCATACAAATGAGAAGCCTTACTCATGTAAGTCCTGTGGAAAGAATTACAAGACCAGACGAGGTTTATCTGATCACATGAAGACACATACAGGTAAAAAGCCTTTCTCATGCGGTACTTGCGGAAAACGTTTCCTATATAAATCAACTTTAGATTATCACAAGATGGTTCATACAGGTCACAAGCCTTTCTTATGTGGATTCTGTGGAAAGGGTTTCCGTCTAAAACACAGGTTAACTGATCACATGACAACACATACAGTTGAGAAGCCTTTCTCGTGTGATGCTTGCGGAAAAGGTTTCCTTTATGAATCAGCTTTAGATTCTCACATGATGGCTCACACAGATGTGAAGCCTTATGTGGAACCTGTGGAAGAGGTTTCCATGTAAAACAGTTTAGCTTCTCACATGAGGACTCCTACAAATGAGAAGCCTTACTCATGCAAGTCCTGTGGAAAGAATTACAAGACCAGAAAAGGTTTATCATATGACATGACGACGGATACAGGTGAAAAGCCTTTCACCTGGCTGGACACCACACAGCACGACGAACCCGATTGAACCGTTATACCTAGGATTTCTGTCGGCTAATGTGGCTCTCAGGGTTTGAAAATGGTCCGACAACTTGTGTAATGTGCGCTGGACAATTAGACTAAGGAAATGAAGGGAGGGTCAGTGGAGGGCACCAGAGCTGAGCTTTGTCATCCAGTGTCATGGAAAAATACAGGGAGAAACGATAACGCCGATAATTTAAATGGACTCATACTTTTTTTTATCATTCATCAATTGATCTATCGTTTATCGCGACAGGCCTAATTGTATGTCTTTTCTGTTTTATACTACTTACATACTTTTGCCTAGAATATGTATGTTTGATGTTACAAATTAAATGCTCATTGAGATTTTTTTTTTTTTTTTTCAAAATCTGAAATTCAATATATTTTGTTTATTTTCTCTTGGGTTTCTGATTCAGGTGGGAAATAAAGTGGATTTTGTGGTGGCAACAATGCAGCTAATGCTATGTTTTTCTAAGTTATGAAACCTGAGATGTTTTCCTCTTTTGTTAAAACATCTGCATTTACTTTATTCTTGTTGAATTTACTCTAAGCTGAAGTTATTTTTTTTATCCATTTGTCTTCATGTGGGTATTTGTTTGAGGTTTTTATTATTTAGAATATTAGAAAGTGAATTGTTGATATAGCTTAAATTTCACATTGAAATGTTTGCAGCAAAAGTTGTTTTTATATAGTTCTTGGATAATAAAGTTTTTTTACCTTAATGATGGTCTTTTTCTTTTTTCAGTTTAATAGATCATTAGAACATGATTAAATATTTAAATATTTCAAGGAAATTTTTCAGGCAGTTTTCCCTTTTCAGAGAGCCGGCTCTTTATTTATGAACATCTGCAGCCCCATATAATAACATAATTGGACAAATAGGAATGTCATGTATGATACATCTTTTATATTTCTGTGCTCCCTATGTGAAAAGCCTTATACTTCCTTAATTTTATGTATTTGTTCTGTTACGAAAGCAAACGTCCTGTATTTTGTACAATATTTTAATCAAACTCAAAGCAAATCTAGTTTGGTTTGCCACATGAGAATTCACACAGGTGAGAAGCCTTTCTCATGTGTGACCTGTGAAGAAAGATTTACCAGCAAAGCAAGTTTAGATGGTCACAGGACCACTCACGCAAGTCAGAAGACTTTCTTATGTGGGACCTGTGGAAAAAGTTTCTGTTATCAAAGCAGTTTGACTCGTCACATGAAGACTCATACAGGAGGAGCAGCATAAACTGATCCTCAAGTACCAAGACAGTATCTCACAGTTTAGAAGCAGAGTAATTACAGCTGGGTAACATTTCTTTAATGTAGTAGCTTAGAGAAGGAAAGCATTTAATATATACTGGCTGATCAGACCAATTAAGACACAACAGGGATAACTAAACAGAATACAATTACGAACACAAAAACAAATAACAGTACGGCTAAGTTTGGCTAAACTAAAGACCTCAAAAATTAAAATCAAAAATAAAGTTTAAATACTAATATTTACTTAAATACAAAACTTATTCAAACAATGAAACTACAAATGTCCCCTGCCAGCAGGAACTAGTGGTGCAGTCCAATCAGCATTTAAGCCTGCTAAGGCCTGGCCCCCATCTTTTGTTTCGAGAAACAAAAAGCGTGTTGTGATCGATTAAATGCGCTGTTACGTCATTGTGCCTGTCAACCATGTAACACTGAGTGGAGTGGTTGACAGCTCCAAGATGGCCGCTGTTGTATCAGATAGCCATACGCTGTCAGGATCAGGATAGCATACATGCAGTGAGTACGCATGCCCGCGCATGCGCATTAAGAAGTCAGTGGAGTTGTCAGTTCAGCATACGCAACAAGTTATGACGAAAATAAGTCATTAGATTGTTTATAATATGACATAATATGATAACTATATAGATATACATGCGTTGTCGTGGTTTCAAAGTGTATTTAAAGCAGGTCTGGCTGCAGCTGGATGCCATACAACTGTTAATAACCAAGTGTATGATGATCTACGTCATGATTCTATGTTGCTGATTAAATAAAATCATATGGTAATGACTGCGTATACATGTCTGAGCTAAGCGTAGCTATCTGACAGCGTATGCTGATCTGACAGAACACTGCCCTAAATCTCTCTGTCCTTATGTCTATGTTGAAAACAGCATTTTACTGCCATGTATTTTGATCCGAAAGCAAACTGAATTTGCTTTTTTTTCTTCTGAATTTATGTGTTGTAAATTCAGAAAAATTCTGAAAAACTCCTTCGGAGTTTTAATAGTCAGTGTGGAAAATCCAACCAGTCCTGAACCTTAGTTAGAATGGTGTTCATGGCCTGACTTACAATCAGGCCATGAACTACTGTCCTGCTTGTCAATCACATGGTTGCATTATTGGTTCAAATGCTGACATGATCATAGCTTCTTCACAGAACATCTTTTCAAAAGCATCTTTGTATTTTATGGTTGAGTTGAACTACTAGTAAGTCTCCACTCCTCATCCTGCTTTCATTGTTTTTGATCTTTTATCTTTCCTACGTTACATTTTGAATGTATGTTTCTAGCTTGTGTAACCGGGCGGTTTTATTGGAAGACATGTGTTGCATCCAGTGATTGTAAATTCCCACCGGGTTTGGGCCCTTGAATACATCTAGGTCCCGTTCCCCACCGTCACTTCCGTTTTCAGCCTTGTCGGGCTCATTAAGCGTATATAGGCACCGGGTGTGCACGCCAATCTGTGTGTGTTTGTTGGGTCCGTCGTTCGAGTTGGCTCTCAGGGCAGATGAGCGCTGGCGCCCTGCTCATCGGGTTGCTGTGAGTGTTCGGATCGTGGACATTTAATACTAGTAGGATAAATGGATTTTTGATGTCACTACTCTACCTGTCTATTATTGTCAGCAGATGCATCATTGTTTTCTTTTGGTATTGCAGATTGCTGCTGTTGCCTATTGTGCTCCCACAAACCATACAGAACCACAAACAGTGCAGAACTCCAAACAATGCATAGCTCTTTATATTTTTATTAGCTTGCTGGGCACAGCCTTAGGACTGGGTTGGGGCAATGTGGGGTTTGTTTTCTTTTGTCTAACATTATTTTGTTTTTGTGTTTCTACTAATTTGGTTTGCATTTGTGTTTGGTTCCAATTGCTTCTAGTCTTGTCCTGGGTTGTTGAGCCTTATTGAGTTTTAAATTAGAATAATAAAGTCTATTTTTAATACTGTAAAAGAATCTATAAATAAAATCTATTTTGTATGTAACCCATGTTAATTTAACAAATATGAATTATAGCCTGTAGTACACTACATTGTCGATAGGTGGCAGTAAATGGTTTCAAGTAGTCTAAAACTACATTGATATGCCGCAGAATATGGACTAGAATAACCAGAAGAAGAAACTGGAAGAAACGTTTTGTGGTCATTTTATTGACAAAACTGTGTTATTTTCAATATTTTTCAAGAACTAGTTTTCATCTATGGTTGATTTTTCGATTCTTGTGTAACCGGACCCGGGAGAACTTTGTTTTTGATATTACATTTATTTGTTTTTTGATGCGAATCTCCGGTGAGTTCTGTGCTATAATTTTCTTCGTTAGCTATCGATTAGCCACAAGCTAATATTTTGCTGTTATGTATTAAAAGTTATATTGTGATTTCATTTTATAGTTCAATGTTGAAAGGAAAAAAAAAACAATCGGCGATACTTGTTTATGATTAAGAATGTATGTTTTGTATGAAAATTAGCAATGCTTACGGCTAACTCTGAAAGGCTATTCTGCTAATATTGCGCCTTTTTTTTTTCTTCTTGGAATACTGATACCGATGAGGTATCTAGTGACAGTGAGTTATTTATTCCACTGTATGGAATTGAAGAATGCTAGAAAAAGATATGTCAATTCAGTGAATATTATGTTGTGATGTTATCGCGGCTGTAAATTATTTTATTTACATGGAGTGAAAGATAAACTTTCACTGAAATGACTTAGAATGGTGTATCACAAAATAGTAAAATACATTTCTGCTATATGCAGGTTGTTTTTTTTTGTGTTGAGAGACATCGTGTGAAGAACGGCGAGCCAGGATCCAAAAGAGCAGATTGAGATTGTGTCCACTACGACGTCAAAGAAGAACCTTCTTCTGTTCCACTTGATCGGTGGGATTGCACATATTAACACTACCCGGGTAGCTACCACATAACATTCAGATCTGAAAACCGAATTGAACTGAAAAAAAAAGAAAGGAAAAACTTTTGAACTCGACTGACTTGACTAAGGACTACCAAAAGGAAACATTGACTATTTTGTTCTGTTTCATTATTGTCAAAATGTGTAATAAATGTGTTTTGTTCAACACATTGTTTCCCTCGCTCCTCCTGAGTTGAACCTAGTTCTGATGTGCTATTTAATTGTAAAGATTCATAGTCACCGATTCCTTTGTTACAGGTGCCTTACCAGATAAGTACAAAGTCTTACATGTATACTATTTCTGTTTCCTCATTTTCAACCAGACCTACCTGGGTACAATTAATGGGAAACTCTAGACCACTTGATATTTCAGTAGTCTACCAGTTGGCTTCAGGGCCACGTCCTCAGTCACAATCCGGGTTCTTTCCCCCGTGTTACACTTGCAATTATATTCAGGCCTTTGATTCACCTGTGGTTGTGATAAAGTTGGTAGTCGGTGAACGACAGAGACGAACCATTGCTTCAGCTCTGCAAAGATCAGGCAGATGTAGAAAACAATTCATGATATGCAATGCACTATTTTATGATGTCTTTAATAGCTACTTGTCCTTCATCGCTGTAATCAATTACAGCTTGACCAGAGGATGTCACCCTATTCAAATTTACCAAATGCATCGAAATGCTGGAATCAATTCAGCAGCATCAGAACCAGGGACCTAAAATGGCTGAACAACTTGGTAAAGAAGGCTGGTTCTGGAGGAGACTCTGCAGATGATGATGCAAAGAAGCATTCTTCATAAAATTAATAAAATTATGGACAACACTGACCATCCACTTCATAAGACTGTCTTGGGAAAGCAATAACTTCAGTGTCTTTGAAGAATCTGAATTAATGTGAGTTGCAACTTTTAATTTCCCTTTAGAATCAATAAAGTATTTTTAAATTAGAATTGAAGTTAGTATTGACCAGGTGACACTAACAATTGTTGAGCTCTGCTTTTCAGAGCTCAATCACTGCAGCAGGCAGCATATGTTAAAGTTCATCTGGTCAATACACTGAACCTTTTAAAACATTATAAATTGGAGCACGGAATCCAGAGTTTTTTTTTTTTGTTTGTTTTTTGTTGCATTCTATGCAATGGTTTATCATTACTGTATGAAAGTATTTATTGGGAAAGATCAATAATGTTGCCAGAAAAAGGAGAATTGGGTCCATTGCAAGAAAGGCGCTCAAATAAACTGCAAACAAACGCAATAAAATCTTCAAACAAAAAAATGTGACCCAGCTGAAACAGCAGCGTTTTGCTGCCATGAACTTTGATCCGGAACGAAACGGAATCTGGCTCAGTCACGTGGTACGGCCCGCTCGTGCGGCTTCAAACGTCATATCCTGATCCGCAACAAAACCCTCGATACGCGCTTCATAAAACTCCTCCGGGTTTACTCGACACTTGTCCCGAACCCTCGGCACAGAAGGCACATCAATAGTTTTATATAAATATGTGAATATTTGCTGTAAAATGTCTTCAGTTCCGCCTCAGAGCTGTTAACTCCTGAACTGCTGAAATATCATTCACAGAGTCGGAAGAAATCAGCGTCAAGATGGAGGAAAAGATGGAGGATCAGCGCAGACTGCTGGATTTTACCCGGATACCAGACATCATCTTACACTGGAAAGGTACGAAACACCTTCACGATTTACTGATTATATGAGGCGCGGAACGGAGAAAAGCTGGAGGAAAAACACGAGAACAATGTGTGAGACCGATTTAGGATGAATGTTTTACAGAATTAAATTAAGTGAAACAGAGCACTGGTTGGAAAAAGGGACGTTCGGCAAGGCAGGTCGATTACAAAATATATTATTACTATTCCAAAAAGTGCATCAGTGTTTGCTGTGGCAGGCAGTTCTATTATTAAATGGGCGATAGTAAGTAAGTAAGCTTTATTTATATAGCACCTTTCACAGACATAAAAATCACAAAGTGCTTTACAAAAAAGGAAACATCAATAATGTTATTTTCCCAAACTTAGAGATAAAGTGAGATATTTACATATAAAAAAATATACAAGCACATTTTCCTCATGGGGAAATTTGGACCTGAACTTAGAATTACCGAAATCTTTAATTTGCTTTACTTTCTCTTGTCAGATTTGTGGAAGAAGCTTTCGATTAAAATCAAACTTATTTGGTCACATGAAGAGTCATACAGGGGAGATGCCTTTCTCATGTGAGACTTGTGGAAAAAGTTTCAGAGTCAAAAATCTTCTTCGTCACATGAGGATTCATACAGGTGAGACGCCTTTCAAATGTGCAAGCTGTGGAAAGAGGTTCAAAGACAGTAGTTGTTTATACAGTCACATGAAGACTCATACAGATAAGAGACCTTTCCTATGTGAGACCTGTGGAAAAAGTTACAAATACAAAAGCAGTTTAATTGGCCACATACATACACATTCTAATATGAATATTTTCTTATGTGGGACCTGTGGAGAAGGCTTCAGTCAACAATCCTTTCTAACTGGTCACATGAGAATTCACACAGGTGAGACGCCTTTCAAATGTACAAACTGTGGAAAAAGTTTAATGAATAGGAGTAATTTATATCGTCACATGAAGATCCATACAGATGAGAAGCGTCACTCTTGTCCAACCTGTGGAAAAAGGTTCCGTCAAAAAGTTAATTTAACTGTTCACATGAAGACTCACACAGATGAAAGGCCTTTCTCATGTGGGACCTGTGGAAAAAGTTACAAACACGAAAAGAATTTATTTGGCCACACACATACACATTCAAATGTAAAGCCTTTCTTATGTGGGACCTGTGGAAAAGGCTTCATTTATAAGTGCAATTTAACTCGTCACATGAGGACTCATACAGGATGACGGCATAATGTGACCCTCAAGTACCAAAACACAGTGACTCCCAGTTTGGAAGCAGAGTCATTACCGCTGGATAACATTTCTATAATGTAACAGCTTGGAGAAGAAAAGCATTTAAAGTGGGATGTTTATCTAAAAGAATAAACCTTCACATTCTGTCCATTTTGTCTTTTTATTTAAAAGGATTTTTAAGTGAGATATTAAGTCTTATGAAGTTATGCATGTACAGGTGCTGGTCATAAAATTAGAATATTGTGATAAAGTTCATTATTTTCCATAATGTCATGATAAAAATTAAACTGTCATATATTTTAGATTCATTGCACACCAACTAAAATATTTCAGGTCTTTTATTGTTTTAATTTTGATGATTTTGGCAAACAGCTCATGAAAACCCAAAATCCTTGTCTCAAAAAATTAGAATATTATGAAAAGGTTCTCTGAACGAGCAATAAAATAAAAATAATCATCTGAATCAACAAAGTAACTCTAAACACCTGAAAAGGATTCCTGGGGCCTTTAAAAACTCCCAGCCTGGTTCATTACTCAAAACCGCAATCATGGGTCAGACTGCTGACCTGACTGCTGTCCAGAAGGCCATCACTGACATTCTCAAGCAAGAGGGTGAGAAACAGACATTTCTGAACGAATCGGCTATTCGCAGAGTGCTGCATCAAGGCACCTCAGTGGGAAGGAAAAAGTGTGGCAGAAAACGCTGCACGAGAAGAGGTGACCGGACCCTGAGGAAGATTGTGGAGAAGTCTGAAGGGGTTCAAAACACAACCCAAGGTGACCAAACACCTGGGCTTCCTCTGCAGATGATGTTGATGACCTGGAGATTTTCTTCAATGATTTAGAGCGCCATCATGTGGTGAAAACTAAAAAATATTTTTTATCAGCTTTGAGTCCAGCTGCATCATTTTCAGTTTAACTTTTCAAATCCTTTGTGGTTATTATGTATTTCAAGCTCAATTAAATGCAATAAAGTATTTTTATAATCTGCAGCAATGGGTAACCAGTAGCAACCACCAATCAGCATTTTAAATGTGGGAACTGGGATCTGAACACAACTTTAAATGAACATTGTCACTCCAGACAGCAAGCGGAGAGTTTTGGTACCTTTGGTACAAATATTTGATTTTAGAACACAGTCTGATATAAATCCTGTCAGATAAAAGATCTACTGTCTGAAACTTTTATCAGCGGCTGACAATAATATGCATGACAGATTATGAGAGGAAGGAGTTTATAAAACCTGACTGTCCTGATTTTCAGTCAGTGTCACTGAAGCTGTGCATCTGGAAGGAGCTCTGAGTTAATCTGGACTCCAGGAGATGGAAACATTTCTGAGCAGGTCTGTTTGTTTTACTTCATGTTACTAAAATTCTGCTTTTATATTTCTACGTTAAATTCTTGTCTTTTGGCCATTTTTGCTGCATTTTGTTTTGCTGATTTTATGAAGATTGTTTGCTTTGGTAATCATTTTGATCAACATTACAGCTGATTTTACACAGACTAAATATTGTTGCAAAAGCTGCAAAAATAGTTTCACTCCATCAGTTTTATGAAAATTAAATCTAAATAAATTATTTGATCAAATCAGTAAAATGTTTGCATGAACTTCTCAAATAAGCTTTATTAGATTTTTTTTGTCCTCTAATCAGTGAAAACTCACTCTTTCATGTATTTATTAACACATTCACTTAAAAGTTGATGTAAACACAGAGACTTTAATGCAAAGTGGACGTTTGATTTCAGCGAGTGAAGGAATGCAAAAGGTTTGGTCTAGGAAGAGAACAAAGGACACAGAGCTGTTTGGTTATTTCAGAAATGTTTCTTCTTTGACTGCTTTTCTTCTCCAACTCACATCAGTCAACGGAAAAGCAGAGATGATTAAATGCTGATGAGGGAATTAATTAATTTGATTCAGCTGTGGAGGAGCATTTAGGATTAGGTTCCTTTTGATTATTGTTTCTTTACGTTGCTGTTCTTATTTCAGGATTTCCCCTCTTTGTTTATTTTAGATCCATTTCCTTCAGTCTGTCCCTTAGCACAACTTTTTTCTATCTCCTCTGCTCTGCTTGTGCTTTTTCTCCAGTTCCTCATTGTTTGATTACATTCCTCTTGTTCTTCATCTTTTCCCTTTTTCCTCTATTTGGTGGTTGGAGATGTGAATAACCGCCACGTGCTGGTAAGGAGAGGAGAGAGGATCGGGATGCTAAATATATATTACACACATTTTAAAATTTAAAAAATAAAGCAAAACAGAAAACTATATCTTCTATATTATTTTGTTTTCTGTTTAAGACACCATGGGAAAAGAAAAAAAAAACAAAGCTTGAACCATGTTGAAATGATTTTCTGAAAGTAAAGTTTCAGAAACAGCAGGAGTTTTTAAAGAGACAGAGGCCCAATGCTAATGTGTGAAATTAGGATGTAAAACTAATTTTAAGTCATATTTGATATACTGTATGTAGAATTTTTAAAACAACTAAAGGAAAACGCATAAAGTCAAGCTTCTCCAGATGAAGGGTCACTTTCACAAAATGTCTTCTGTCGTTGATCCAACATGTTTAATGTCCTCAGTTATAGACAAGCTGCAGATTTTCACCAGTGTTAATGAAGTGAAATATGATCAGGATCAGATGCTGTGGATGTTCGTCAAAGTCCTGCTGCCTCTCCTCCTCCTCTTCCTCTGTCAGGATGAAGATGATCTCCCTGCTGCTCCTCATCCTCAGCTCATGTCTCTGTGGTCAGTCTCCATCTTGTCTTTGTGACAGAAAGCTCTCTAGATGGAGCTGAAAGACTCCCATGTTCCAGTTCTCAGTGTGTCTGCTCCTCTCTTTCCCTCTCTGTCTCCTCAGCAGCAACATTTGTAGTGAATGTGACCCAGAGCAGCTATGAGGCAGAGGAGAACCACAGCATCACTCTGGAGTGGACCTTCACCACCAGGACTAACTCCTCTCCTGCCTCCCTGTTCATCTACTGTAAACTAAGACAGAATCAGACGGATTTTGTCATCTATCATGTATTTATGGGGGTGGAAGCTTCTTTATACCTGGACAAAAGATTTACAGGACGAGTCCAGAGTGACAAAGACGTCCTCAGAGAAGGACGAATCAGACTCCATGTGTCCAGACTGAGGACTGAAGACTCTGGTCTGTATCTGTGCCAAGTCAACACAGATTATGGATGGGGCTCTGCCAGCCTTCAACTGAACATTAAAAGTAAGTTTAACTCAAAATGCAATACTCTGTGTTTTTAAAAGATTTATTTCTGTAAAACTCAAAGAGCTGCAGACGTCCAACCATTATGAATTTAAACTAAAGAGATGATCTTGTTTGTTCAAACTTTAATTTGTCAAACCTGAAATGAGGACAAAACCAAAATTATGCCAAGAGTTTGACTCATTTAGAAATAAAGCAACTGAATAACAGAAACATTGTTTCTAAAAACAAAATTTAAATCACCACATGGTGGTTTGTCTCCTTTTCTGTCCAGCTGCTTTGCTCTTATTAAGGGGACATTTTGGTCAAAACCGTGACTCCTCTGTTAGCCAAGCAGAAAAGTGATGGATGGGAGAAACATTTAGTTTGTCCTCAATTATTATTTGTGGAGTCTGTTTAGTTTGAAAGAGCTTTTAAAATCTTTAAGGTTTATGAAAACACTGATATTTCAATAAAACTGTTAAAAAGCACTTGAAGCACATGGAGGAATGTTTGTTTCAACCAGGTTATAAATCAATTTTGATTATTGATTTCTTTTTCTGAATATTTAATTGGTAAAAAAAAAATATTTTTTCTCACCAGTGCACTGATGATGTTAGCATGTATCGGGTCTTTGATTTCAGATCAACATAAGAGTTTTTGGAAATATTTTCTGTCATTTTTTATTTCTGTTTTAGAAAAAAATATTAAAATTGGATTTGGAAAGAGGCATATTTAATCAGTCACTCCTGAATGTTTTCCTGATTCTTTCAGAAGCTCCAGCTGTTGGACCCACAGTGAGAACCAAACCAGAGAGGAAAGGAACCTCTGCCTACCTGGGACTGATATCTATTCCTGTCGTCATATCTGTTCTGATCTTTGGTTTTATTTTATTTATCAGAAAGAAGAGACAAAAAAAATATTTTGAGGATACAAAACGTCAGATTCACAAACCTTAATTCTGTGTCACATCAGTTTTAATTTGACTGAACCAACAAAACTTTCAGTCCAAGATTCATCAGGATTTGCTGAAACAGACGGATGTTTTTACAATGATGGCAAATATTTATTTCACATGTAGCTACATGTTTAGAACAACCATGTAGTGTTAGAATGTGTTTTAATAAATTTTGGTGAAATGGTCTTTGTTTAATTTAACTTGAGCAGAAACACCAGTTTGTAACCTGAGAGCCAAACTTTCGTGTTGCTGATGTAAACTCGGCTCCTTCCTGGTCACGAGTGAATCTGATGCAACAAATGCAGATAATCACCTCATTAGGGGACTTTCCTCAGTCACTGCCTGTCCGTCTCTCCTGCTGAAAACATTAATAATCACAGTGAGGAGGATCGGATCACCACTCCACTACAAAGTAAGTATCTGAAACTTTTTTTACTTTAAAATAGATTTAAAGTTATTAAAGTTGCTGTTATTTATGTTTACCATAGATAACCAACCTGGTAATTTCCAGATGCTCCTTATTTATATTTTTATTAATTGAATTTTTAACAAATGAGATTGTTTGACATAAATACTAAAATAAGTTTCTACATCTTAACAGAAATTACTTCTGTATGTTCTAAAAAAGAAAATTAGGAAGGAAGTTTGTAAATAAAACCTGAGCTTACGAAGGATAAAAGCTTTTAGTTTTCTTTAAATGCTCCATGAAAATGTTCTTTGTTTACACAGGCATTCCAGTTTTTAAGTTTAATATCTTTGTGATCTGTTCTACATTTTCAGAAATTCGTAATCATGCAGTCAAATCATTAACATCCTCAACATGTTGATGTGTCTGACATTAAAACATTAAACAAAACTCATAGTTTTTATTGGACTAGTTTCATTTTTGTCTTATTCTTTCACCAAAACCCAATTAGCAGTTAAACGGTTTCATTATCTGTGTAAAAAGCTGAGAGAAGGTAATTCTTCTTCTTTAAAAAGAAAAGTTAAACAGTGTCGGGTTTAAAGTTGATAAATGTTGTGGTGTCATTCCAGGTCAGACCTCAGAGCGATGAATCCAGAGAAAGAGCCTCAGTCAAACCCGTTTTTCCGGTTCGGATCACGTTACGACGAGCTCTTGGATCCCGGCTACGGCTGACAAACAAACAAACCAACTGGTTCCTGGAAAAACTGCAGGTGGAGAATCAGAACATCTGACAACATTTCACTGCCACCTTCAGGCTCAGAGTAGAAAGTTTTTCATTCCAGTCACTATAAGAACGAATGTTCTGGGTTTGTTCTTCTTTATGAGCTGCTGGCAGAAACGTCTCTGGTTTTTATTTGTTGCTGCATTTTCTGTGAGGTTGTTTTCATTTTATCCAAACAAAACAGTAAATTTTGAAGTTTAATTTCCCTCTAATCTACTTTAATGAAGTGAATAATATCCTGAAGGTGTAATAATTTGAGCTGCCATGTTGCGTGTTCTTTAATCCGTAGATAAATGTTCCCCAACAGATCCAGTGATAAAATAAGTTCCTGTTTTCATCAGTTTATTGGAAATAAAGATTCTCCTTTCAAAACACAACAAAGTGTGAGAATAAGAACTAGTAATACTGTACCGACTGTAATGAATTAAAATATTCAGAAACTAAGCTGATTTTTGACTTTTAAAAATTAATTCTATTTAGTCTTGTTTTCACTTTTAATTTACAGAGGTTAGATAAAAGACTTTCTTTTTATTGAACAATATATTATTGAGCTTATTGTTTATGCTAAACTGAACTTTATGTGGGAAATTTTACATTATTTATTAATCTACTGACATTACATAATTTCCGGTTAATTTAATGACTTTAACGTAATGAAATGTTAATTATCTAATGATTAATTTTCACTTTTGGGCTTTAGCTCTTATTGTTGTTCCTAACAGTTATTAATCAACCATAAATTAAACGTTTCTGTTTCTAAAACACTGAAATGTTCCTCTTTGTTTTGCAGAAACGTCTCTTTGGTTTTTGTTCTTCTGACCCTGAGAAAATGAGTTTTTTCCTCCTCCTTCTTCCGCTGACCTGCACTGTACAGGGTGAGTTTTCATGCAAACTCTGTTGTTGCTGCAGCTGTAAGTGCCACAGCTTCCTTGTGGCGACACGGTCAACATGGCCGACGTTTCTCTGCAGGAACATTTGCAGGTGAATCTCCTCCACCTGTTCACGAAACAGAAGAAGACGACAACTTCACGCTCGGCTGGGACAGCCTGACCCAGACCAACACGACCCTCACCAAGCTGATCTGCTTTCTCCTGCTGAGTCCTCCTAAAGTCCTGTATCGAGGGATAAACGGAGCCGAGGTCCCAGAGTCTCAGGATGGACAGTTTTCAGGACGGGTTCAGAGTGACGGGAGAGAAGGACGACTCAGACTCCACCTGTCCAGACTGAGGGCTGAAGACTCTGGACGTTACCGCTGTGACCTGGCTGCTTATGACCAGGTGTGGAGGAAATGGGAGCTGCAGGCTTCAGGTAATCCAGCGGATCTCCCCCTCTGCTTGCAGCTCATTAGACCTGATCTCTGTTGATCATCACGGATAAAACTGTTTTCTCCCACAGTAACGTTTGTCCTGAACGTGACCAAAACCTCTCGTGGAGACACGTCTGGGTCTCTGAACACACCGAAGCCTCGCCTCGGAGCTACTCCAGGTGGGTCGGCTGTTACCATGGCAACCACGTATAGGCTACAGCCTGATCAACGATATGAAGAAATTTGGTTTATGGGGAAACATTTATGCAAAAGCATTTTTTGCAAAAACAAAAACTTCTGGAAACTTTGTTGTTAATCACGTTAAAATTTGATCGTCTGCATCAGAGTCAATGTTCATCTTGTTCATTTCATATGCAGCAGGTGTTGTATGAATAAACACTTTGTGTTTTATTTCAGATAAACAGCTTGAAATAGCTGCAGTCATTATTGGCACAGTGCTACTTGTCCTTGCCCCTGTAATTCTGGCTTGTATATTTTTTGGAAGACGATGCTCAGGTGAGTGTTATTTACTGTTTATTGGATCTGTTCTGCGTTTTGTTGTTGGTCCATGTTGACTTCAGTGTGTTTCCAATCCTACAGGTCCAATCGGAAATATGGATCAATTAGAGGACATAGAAATAAACGGGGATGATTTTGAAGAGATGAACCTTATGATCAACCACTGAGCTGATCATCTTCCATCCACATCCAGATGCTCATCTTTTCATCTGATTTTTGGCTCCAGAGACTCTTCTAACAAATTACCATCAGTTTATAGACTAGAAACTGTCTAAGTGTATTTATTAACCCCAAAAACATCCTGACAATTTCCTCCTTCCCTGATCCCTGATCTACTTTGTTGTCATTTCTGACATATACAGTATATATATCTATCTATCTATATATATATATATATATATATATATATATATATATTTTATTTTTTTTTATTTAACATGCATCAGAATTTTAGTGGGGCAGCTTGAGTATACCATGCAAATCAATAATAAAATAAAACAGGGTGTTATGGCCAGTGGCCTTGTGAATGTTTTCTTTTCTGTATATCTGCGGCTTCTGGTCAGGTTGGCTCCACTTGGAGGTGGATGCAGCCCTGTCTTCCTGAGGCCTACAACGATTGGCTCACCAAATGCCAGCTCCACCAATCCCTGAAGAGGCCTCCCTTTTAAAATCCCAGACTTCCTGGAGGAAGGCGCGGCTGATTCTTTGTTCGGACAGCTTGCCACTTTGTTGGGTGTTTGGTTGACTGCTGTAAACTTGCTTGGTTAACTCTGATAGCTTTGATAGCTTGTGTAACTGACTGTCCCTGTGGGGACCTTTGTATC
>NW_015115336.1:44462-49641 GCF_001443285.1 Poecilia latipinna
TATATATATATATATATATATATATATACTGTATATGTAAGAAAAAAAAAAATATATATATATATATAGATATATATATATATATATATATATCTATATATATATATATTTTATTTTTTTTTATTTAACATGCATCAGAATTTTAGTGGGGCAGCTTGAGTATACCATGTAAATCAATAATAAAATTAAACAGGGTGTTACGGCCAGTGGCCTTGTGTATGTTTTCTTTTCTTTTTTTTCTGTATATCTGCGGCTTCTGGTCAGGTTGACTCCACTGTCTGATGCAGCCCTGTCTTCCTGTGCCACTCCCTGAGGTCTACAACGATTGGCTCACCAAATGCCAGCTCCACCAATCCCTGAAGAGGCCTCCCTTTTAAAATCCCAGACTTCCTGGAGGAAGGCGCGGCTGATTCTTTGTTCAGACAGCTTGTTTGGTTGACTGCTGTAAACTTGCTTGGTTAACTCTGATAGCTTTGATAGCTTGTGTAACTGACTGTCCCTGTGGGGACCTTTGTATCTCTGTTAAGAGATTTGTTTTTGTTTAACCTGTACTGAAAGTCTTTTTTTTGGTTAAGATCTTTGCTTTACAACTCTGATTGTTTTGTGGATTTTGTTTTATTTAATACATTTTGATTATTGTTAATTTTTACCTTTTTATTTTTGTCAAAACCAAACAATAAACCTCTAAATTGTTAAACCTTAACATCTATGTTTCTTTAATGTTACTTCCCTTTCCCCTGGCCGAGCCAAGTCGTAACACAGGGCAATGCATTAAAGTGTGAAGGTTTTCAAAAATAATGTTAACTTAAAAGCATGTTTTGACTTCACCAGACATAAAGTCTTATAAAACAAATTTAACTCTTTCTTCCAATAAAATCAGGAATGTTTTTAAAGAAGCGACATTTGTGTGTGTGATGTTTGGCTAATAGTAAAACA
Source organism: Poecilia latipinna (assembly GCF_001443285.1). NCBI lineage: Eukaryota > Metazoa > Chordata > Actinopteri > Cyprinodontiformes > Poeciliidae > Poecilia > Poecilia latipinna. The sequence goes on from NW_015115336.1 coordinate 45,399, forward strand.
TTATTTATTATATGGTCTATAAAACAGGTAAAGGTGACGGGGCTGAGACAGCAGCGTTTTGCTGCCATGTATTTTGATCCGGAACCAAACTGAGGAACCCGGTTCTGACCGTAGACATAAAAACGTAGACGCCTCCTGGACCAGGTCAGCCCGTTGCTGCGATACGTCACAGCGTCCGCCATATTGAATCTGGCTTCTCTGCCAGCAAGTCAAGTAATTCTGATCGTTCATCCTTACCTGTGAAAGGTAATATGGCAAGCCGTTTTAACATAAATTCGGTTTTACTGCCCTTACATTCCAGATATCTCAAATTGTTTGGTGACTCGACGTTTTAGCGGTTTATAGATATCTCTAATGACTCCATAATTCAAGATATCTTAAATTTATTTTTGGATAGGAGAAATGTAGTTTTGACTAGTGAAAACTAAATTATAGATATCTTAAAAGCAAATAATGACTAGACAAAACTAAATTAAAGATATCTTTAAGATAAAGATAATTCAAGATATCTCTAAATAAATTAGATATTGTGAATTAAACAGCTTTTCTATTTAAGATCTTAAATTGACATTCCGACTAGTCAGAATGACATTAATTGAATTAGTATTAATTGAATACTATTTATTAGTATTAATTGAATTAATATTCTGTCTGTCAAAACGTCCCTGACTTACGTAGCAATTTGAAAGTTTAATAAAACAATGAAAAATAGAAAAAACAAAATGCATCACTTTCATGTTAAAAATGGTTTGGCAATATAAATTTTAGCTTTCAAAGCTGTTTTAAGTGCATTTGGTTCATCGTTACTGAATAAACAGGAAATTCTTTGCAGATATCAGAAGCAGTCTTATAGTTTATGAAGTTTTGCCATCTCTGCATTCCAACATTGTTCAAGCCTCTTTCTAATTTGTGGGATTTACTGACAATTTTGTGCAGGAAACATAAAATTCTGCAGGCAACTGTTTGGACACCACAAAGGGGCTTCATGTCAATCTTAATTCAGATCTCTAAAATTGTAATTTTGCAATCACATCTTAAATCATAATTACAGATATTTGTCGTGTCAAATGACAGATCCAGTGACATCATTTGAGAAATCTCGAAAGGAATTTTGACCAGTCAAAATGTAATTGAAGATATCTTGAATTACTAGTCAGAATGTAAATACAGATATCTTAAATTACCATTCTGGATAGTAACATGCATTTTTAGATATCTGGAATGTAATTACGGCTAGTCGGACGAAACCGAATTCATGCTAAAACGGTTTGCCATAAAGGTAATGCCAATGAATCCGGTTTGTTTCGTAAAATGGTTGAAACAAGTCCACACAGCCCAGGACTAAAGGAGCTCCGATCGCTCTGCTGCCAGATGGCGGTGACGTAACGTACGACTCAGCGCTCCATGAGGCGTCTACGTATTCATGTCTATGCGAGTCAGAACCTGGTTCTTCAGTTTGCTTCCGGATCAAAATATATGGCAGCAAAACGGTGTTTCATCCCAAGTCACATTTACTTGTTTTACAATTTTCTTGCTTGTGTTCGCAATTTATTTGAGCGATTAATCATAATCGATCATCAATAATGACAAAACACCAACAGAGAATCTGGTGTTATAATTTCTAATGTTTTAATTTCAGCTTCAACTCTTCTGAAAACTGCTACGCAATGGCTTTCTATCTCAAACGTGTCAATTTAAACTAACCTTCCATTCATATTCTTTCTTATTGACATTTGTTTAGAACACCAACCATAAAACACAAACTTTAAATCAACCACAGGTGAATCAAAGGTCTGAATATAATTGCAATCTAGAAACATAACTTCAAAATGTAACGTAGAAACAATAACAGATTAAACACAATCAGACTTCATATGTGTCTATATTTAGATTCAACTTTAGAATAAAAACTTGAATCTAAATATAGCTTCCCCAGTTCATACAGTAACAGCTAACATGCATCCTGTGACCAAAATTAATGATGGAACAAAGTACAAAGGATGGACATAACAGTTTTACAAATCTAAATCTGAAAACATTCAAATCCATTGTTTCTTCATGAGACAGTTAATATCTCACTAGACAAGAAAACATTAAAAATTCATGCATAACTTTGTAAGCTCTTAATATCTCACAAACATTTTAAATGAAAAGCTGACAAAATGAAGTGAAACTTTAGTGTTTTAGATAAACATCCTATTTTAAATGCTTTTCTTCTCCAAGTTGCTACATTGTAGAAATGTTACCCAGCTGTAATTACTCTGCTTCCTGAGTTACTGAGTGTCTTGGTGCCTGAAGGTCAGATTATGTTGTTCATCCTGTATGAGTCCTCATGTGATCAGTTAATCTGCTCCGATAACTGAAGCCTTTTCCACAAGTCCCACATAAGAAGGGTTTCTTGCCAGTATGAGTCCTCAGATGATGAGTTAAACTGCTTTGCCAACGGAAACTTTTTCCACAAGTCTCGCATGAGAAGGGCTTTTCACCTGTATGAGTCCCCTTATGATCATTTAAATACCTTTTTTGATGGAAACTTTTTCCACAAAACCCACAAGAAAATGGTTTCTCACTTCTATGAGTCCACATGTGGGAAGTTAAATGCCTTTTTTGCCTGAACCTTTTTCCGCAAGTCTCACAAGAAAATGGCTTTTCACTTGTATGAGTCCACATGTGGGAAGTTAAATTACCTTTTTGGCTGAACCTTTTTCCACAAGTCTCACAAGAAAATGGCTTCTCGTCTGTATGAGTTCTCAGGTGAGACTTTAAAATGGCTTTTTGATGGAAACTTTTTCCACAAGTTCCACAAGAGAAAGGCCTTTCACCTGTATGAGTCCTCTTGTGATCATTTAAAAACCTTTTTTCATGGAAACCTTTTCCACAGGTCCCACAAGAGAATGGCCACTCACTTGTATGAGTCCTCATGTGAAGAGTTAAACTGATTTGACAGCGGAAACTTTTGCTACAAGTCTCACATGAGAAAGGCTTCTGACCTGTGTGAGTCCTCATGTGAACAACTAAATTAGATTTGGTTGTGAATCTTTTGCCACAAGTCTCGCATGAGAAAGGCTTCTGACATGTGTGAGTCCTCATGTGAACAACTAAATTAGATTTGGTTGTGAAATTTTTTCCACAGGTCACACAAGAGAAAGGCTTCTCACCTGTGTGAATGTTCATATGAAGAAGTAAATCAGAATTGGATCGAAAGGCTTTTCCACAGGTTTCACATGAGAAAGGTTTCTGACCTGTGTGACTATTCATGTGACGAGTTAAACAAAATTTACTGCTATACCTTTTTTCACAGCTTGTACATGAGAAAGGCTTCTCATCTGTGTGAATCCTCATGTGACGAACTAAATTAGATTTGGTTGTAATACCTTTTCCACAGGTCACACACGAGAAAGGTTTCTCACCTGAGTGAACTTTCATATGATTAATTAAGCCAGCCTTGTGGCCATAACTTCTTCCACAAGTTGAACATGTGAAGGACTTTTTGCCCATGTGAGTTCTCATGTGTGTTGTCAATAAACTTGCCTGATTAAAAGATTCGTCACAAATTTTACAAGAATATAATTTTTGGTCTGTGTGAACTTTCTTGTTTGTGTGAAAAGCACAACTCTCAGTTGTGCTTTTCAGCTGTTTGGTTTTCTGACATATTTCATTTTGTTTCTGCTTCTCATCTCTGTTTCTTGGGTCTTCAGAATTCCTTCTTTCCTGATCCTGGTTCTCATCCTCAGCGGAGCCATGAGAGATGAGTTGGTTCCTCTGTGGTTCTGTTTCATTGTGGATTCTTGGCACATTAAAAGGAATTACCAAAATGTCATCAGTCTCCAGTTTCAGCACAAGATGCTCTTCATCCTGACTGATGCAGAGTGGCTTCTCTTCCTCTTTGAACTGTTGAGGTTCTGGTTCTTCTTGCTCCTGTTTTATCTGCAGAGGTTCTGGTTCCTGTTTTATCTGCAGAGGTTCTGGTTCCTCTTGTTTTAAAGTGGAGTTCTCCTCCTGGTGGCTGAGCTCATTGAGAACCCCGTCCTTTTTACACATGCAGCAGTGACAGAGATCTGGACCAAAACACACACAAGAAAAAACTTTAAATTTTGAGTCAAACTATGAATAATTCACTTTAATCCATTGATGCATTTGAAAAGCCTTTTCTTAGGTTAATCTAAATTACTAGAGATGTGCCGATCAGGTTTTTTCCTCCCGATACCGATACCGATCACCCATGAGGGCCGATCACAGATAC
>NW_015115336.1:54085-56701 GCF_001443285.1 Poecilia latipinna
AAGCCACATTAAGAGAATTTAATTAAATCTCTCATTTGTTGTGCATTTCTGCACAATGCAGCAGATTTAAGCCATCATGCAGGGCCGGTCCAAGGCTGTATGAGGCCTGTTATGTCAAAACTTTGTTTTATTTCAATCAATCAATCAAAGCTATAAAGCACCCTTCATGTTGAAGGCAGTTCGCTGGAAACGCATAATAAAGGTTATTTCTGAACTGGGTTTGAACCATCAGGATCACGGTAAACTGAAACTGGTGGGATTCTCCCTTTTTCTCCCATCTCTGCAAGAGGGCTGGTGGATATTGAAAGCGATGTCCTTTTATCTTTTCTTCACTTCCCTGGACTTGCCCGTAGAGCTATTGCTATATTCTTTGCTAATTTCTTAATAAAATAATAATCAAATGCATTTTGATTTGTTCTTCATTGACACAGTGTTTCACCTTAGGTAAGACTTATTTATTTCCTTAACAGGTCTTAAACAGAATCTGATTTAGGGGCCCCTCTTGCTGCTAAAACATCAGCACCGCTAACAGATTCTGTATTACATTTAATCTGAGAGGGGAGCAGATTAACTGGGCAACCTAAAAACAATAAGTTAGTTTACTAATTTGAACAAACAGAGCTCAAACTCAAAGATTAAACTCACAGCATCAGGTTGTAGCTATGGTAACAAAACAATCTAACTATGAATATTATTCTTTGTTTTATATTTGTTTACAATAATATTTGTTAACAACAGCCCTAGTTTATGACTAGATATAGCTCTATGCTGACTAGACAAAATATGTATTTGAAATATCTCCAAAGAAATTCTGAAAAGAATAAATGACATCAGATTTACTATGATGTTTCATGGAGGTTTTAATTCAAGAACTATACAGTGAATTACTGTCTGAAACATATTTCATAATTAATAGAATATTTAAAAATAGAATATTTTATTCAAAGGCATCTTTCTTGATGCTCAAGCACACAGAACAAAATACATAAAATCAATTTTTTGATCATGAGAAAAGCTCATGGTCAAAAAGAATCACCAATATAAAACTGAATTAAAATTGCCATACATCTTAAATCTGATGTTATTTATATTAGTCGGGATGTAAATAAATTTACTTCAGACATATTTTGTCTGGTCAAAATCATAATTATATTGTTTTAACATATGTAGTCAGAAATTAATTTTAGATACATAGAGTGAAAAATTGGTAAAGCCCATTTAATGATAGAAATGCCTGCCTCAGCAAAGGCTGATGGACTTTATGGAATAATAATAATAATATTTAACAATATATTTTTTAATCCTCCCGAAGTCCAACCCGTGCTCTGTTTCTGTCTTATCAGTTAATTTAATTCTGTAAAATATTCATCCTAATTCGGTCTCACATATTGTTTCCTTTAATCTGTCTCGTGTTTTTCCTCCAGCTTTTCTCCGCTTTCGTGCCTCATATCATCAGTAAAACGTGAAGGTGTTTCGTACCTATCCGGTGTAAGATGATCTTCGGTATCCGGCTAAAATCCAGCAGTCTGCGCTGATCCTCCATCTTTTCCTCCAACTTGACGCTGATTTCTTCAAACTCTGTGAATGATATTTCAGCAGGAGTTAACAGCTCGTTGATAAACTCTCTCTGAGGCGGAACTGAAGACATTTTACAGCAAATACTCACATATTTACCTAAAACTAGCGATGTGCTTTCTGTACCGAGGCTTCGGGGCCTGCGTCGAGTAAACAAACAGGATTTTTGTGAAGAGTGTATCAAGGCTTCTGTTGCTGGAGCAGGATGTGACGTTTGAAACCGCGCGAGTGGGCCGTACCACGTGACTGAGTATACAATTTAAAAAATTATACAAACTACTGAAAGAAGCAATTTTCTAAAACTCCACTAGCAACCAACCTTTCAATAAAATTCGAATTTATTTTCTTAAAATATTCAATATCACTGAATATTGAAAGTGAAGGAACGAAGCGGAAAAATCAAAGAGGAACCAAAAGTTCGAGCAACAGTGACACACACGGAAGATAAAGACAAAGGACAGATTGTAGCGTTAGCCTTTCTGCTGTAGGACGGTAGTTTGAAGAACGGTTTGGTGTTTTATGTACATATTTGAGAGATTTTAGTGGGGTGAAATCCGTTCAGCTTCTTTTACCAACGGGCAGGTAACTCCTGCTGAAGAAACATTCACAGAGTTGAAAGAATGTAACGTCAAGTCCGACGAAGAGATGAATGATAAATATGCTCTGCTGGATTCCGCCAGGACACCAGTGATCATTTTACGCCGAATAGGTACGAAAAACCATAACTTTTTTACTGATATGAAGTACCAAAGCCGACAAAACCTGGACGAAATACGCGAGACAACTAAAAGTAAACAACGCGGGAGAGTGTTTTAAATTAGCAATGAAATGCGGCTAGCCACGTGGGCTAGCCACATTTCCAATTTGACTAAAGAGTCGCACAAAAATCCCGGTTTATAAATTCATATAAACTGCTTATAAAGCTTATAAATTCATTGAACACGCTGTTGTAAGACTACCTCCTGAAAGCCGGAAATTACAGCGTTTATTCTGGTCATTCAATGCTGCTTTTTATGCGTGATGGCGTTCAAAATGACATTC
>NW_015115336.1:61519-75447 GCF_001443285.1 Poecilia latipinna
AAACATAACGCTCTTTCCCTCCTCACCCCCTCCTGTATCCATGGAGCTGTGGAGCTGAGCGCTCCCAAGGTCATCATTCCTCGATAAACAACACTTCTATCGGACTTTGCCGGGAGACTGAGCCTCCTGATTTCATGGTCCCTTGATGTCACCACCTTCACTCATGTCTTTGTTTTGCCCCTATTTAACCCAGAAAATTATTTTATTAGTTTATTAGCAATATTAGAAATTGTGGAGTGCACTATCCATCCATCCATTTTCTTTCACCCTTGTCCCTTAGTGGGGTCGGGAGGTTTGCTGGTGCCTAGCTCCAGCTAACGTTCCAGGCGAGAGGCAGGGTACACCCTTGACAGGTCGCCAGTCTGTCGCAGGGCAACACAGAGACACACAGGACACACAACCATCCACACACACACACTCACACCTAGGGGCAATTTGGAAAGGCCAATTAACCTGACAGTCATGTTTTTGGACTGTGGGAGGAAACCGGAGAACCCGGAGGAAACCCACACATGTACACTATTTAGATCAATATTATACAGTCCAGAAATGGAATCAGAATCAACTTAGTTTATATTACTTTTAACCTAGAAAAGGATTTAGAATTGTGAAGTACTCACTTTAACCCAGAAAAGGAATTAATTAGACACTCTTTAGCTTAGCTTATCAGAAACTGTCGACTACTCACTATTTAGATGCAGAGACCAGAAGCCCAGAGGAAACTTCTGGATCAACATCGTTAGACTATTTGTCAGACTCCTGTTCTCTCAACCCAGAAATGAAATTAGACCAGAGGAAACTTAGCAACCCTGAACAGGAGCTCCTACTTTACATACTTTAGATCAATATTAGATTCCTTCTTTCTTTCTTTCTTTCTTTCTTTCTTTCTTTCTTTCTTTCTTTCTTTCTTTCTTTTTATTTCTTTCTTTCATTTGTTATTTTGTTTGTATTTCCTTTAAATTCACATAAAGCGCTTTGTTCATGTAAAGCCTTGTTGCTGAAAATGTGCTATATAAATAAAATTACCTTAGCTTGGTGGGTGTGTAAGAAAAGTCTGATGACCTGCCAGGTCATCAGACTGCTGCTCACAGTCTGCTGTTAAATCCATCCTTAGCTTTGAATTACTAAAATTATTTCTATTTGCTAGATGCCAGAATGACATCTACCTTTCTGGTCAGAAGAACCACATTGGTTAATTTTCATACTTAAAAGTTTGTAATTGTAGAATAACCCAAAAAGGCTGTTTAGATGCATTAATGGGTTAAAGAAAATGGTTCATTGTTTGATTGATCATTAAGAGCTTTTCTTATGTCTTTTTATACAGATCTCCCACAATGCTGTGTGCGTAAAGAGGACCGGGTTGTCAGTGAGCTCAGCAACCAAAAGGGGAACTCCACTTTAGATCAAGAGGAAAAAGAACAAAAAAGGTTCAAGGAGAAGAAGAAGCGCCTCTGCACCAGTAAAGATGAAGAGCAGCTTGTGCTGAAACAGGAGACTGACATTTTGGTGAATCCCTCTAATGTGCAAACAATCCACAATGAAACAGAACCACAGAGGAACCAACTCATCTCTCATGACTCTCCTGAGAGCCAGGATCAGGAAGGAAGAAATTCTGAAGACCCAAGAAAAAGAAATGACAAGCAGAAACGAAATGAAATATGTCAGAAAACCAAACGTCAGAAAGGTAAAACTGAGAGTTCAAAACAAAAAACACACAAGAAAGTTCACCCAGACCAAACATTATATTCATGTAAAATTTGTGATGAATCCTTTAATCAAGCAAGTTTATTGACAACACACATGAGAACTCACATGGGCAAAAAGCCCTTCACATGTTCAACTTGTGGAAAAAGTTATGGCCACAAGGGTGGATTAATTTATCATATGAAAGTTCACTCAGGTGAGAAACCTTTCTCATGTGTGACCTGTGGAAAAAGTTTCATAACCAAATCTATTTTAGTTGTTCACATGAAGATTCACACAGGTCAGAAGCCTTTCCCATGTGTGACCTGTGGAAAAAGTTTTAAATGTAAACGTTCTTTACTTGATCACATGACGATTCACACAGGTGAAAAGCCTTTCTCGTGTGTGAATTGTGGAAAAGGTTTCATACGCAAATCTCATTTACTGGGTCACATGAGGATTCACACGGATGAGAGGCCTTTTTCATGTTTGAGCTGTGGAAAAAGGTTCATCTTCAAAAGAAGTTTAACTGTTCACACAAGTACTCACACAGCTGAGAGACCTTTCTCTTGTGTGACTTGTGGAAGAAGTTTCAAAGGCAAATCTCAATTACAACAGCATGCAAAGATTCACACATGTGAGAAGCCTTACTCATGTATGAATTGTGGAAAACATTTCACATGCAAATATCTGTTACTTATTCACATGAGAACTCATTCTGGTGAGAAGCCTTTCTCATGTGGGACCTGTGGAAAAGGTTTCTCTCAAAGAAGTCAATTAACTGTTCACATAAGGACTCATACAGGTGAGAAGCCTTTCTCATGTGGGACCTGTGGAAAAGGTTTCTCTCAAAAAGGATATTTAACTCATCACATAAGGACTCATACAGGTGAGAAGCCTTACTCATGTGGGACTTGTGGAAAAAGTTTCTCTCTAAGTAGTATATTAACTATTCACATAAGGACCCATACAGGTGAGAAGCCTTACTCATGTGGGACTTGTGGAAAAAGTTTCTCTCAAAAACATTTAACTGAACACCTGAGGACTCATACAGATGAGAGGCCTTACTCATGCAAGTCTTGTGGAAAGAATTACAAGACCAGAAATGGTTTATCTTATCATATGAGGACACATACAGGTGAAAAGCCTTTCTCATGTGGGACCTGTGGAAAAGGATTCCGTATAAACAGCCAATTAAGGGTTCACTTGAGTGCTCATACAGCAGAGAAGCCTTTCTCATGTGGGATCTGTGGAAAAGGTTGCAGTCAGAAAGGAACTTTAGCTGTTCACATGAGGACTCATACAGGTGAAAAGCCTTTCTCATGCGAGACTTGTGGACTAAGCTTCATTAGGAAATCAGGTTTACGTTCTCACATGAGAGCTCATACAGGTGAGAGGCCTTTCTCATGTGTGACCTGTGGAAAAAGTTTTGCTCAAAAATACAGTTTAACTTGTCACATGATGACTCATACAGGTGAGAAGCCTTTCTCATGTGGGACCTGTGGGAAAAGTTTCTACACAAAAAGCCCTTTAACTTCTCACATGAGAACTCATACAGATGAAAGGCGTTTCTCATGTGGTACTTGCGGAAAACGTTTCCTATATAAATCATCTTTAGATTCTCACATGATGCTTCATACAGGTGTGAAGCCTTTCTTATGTGGAACCTGTGGAAAAGGTTTCCGTCTAAAATCCAGGTTAACTGATCACATGACAACTCATACAGGTGAGAAGCGTTTCTCATGTGGGACCTGTGGAAAAGGTTTCCATTCAAAGGACAGTTTAAATTTTCACATGAAAATTCATACAGATGAAAAGCCTTTCTTATGTGGAACCTGTGGAAAAGGTTTCCGTCTAAAATCCAGGTTAACTGATCACATGACAACTCATACAGATGAAAAGCCTTTCTCATGTAAGTCCTGTGGAAAGAATTACAAGACCAGAAAAGATTTATCTTATCACATGAGGACACACAGGTGAAAAGCCTTTCTCATGCGGTACTTGCGGAAAAGGTTTCCATTATAAATCAGCTTTAGATTATCACAAGATGGCTCATACAGGTGTGAAGCCTTTCTCATGTGAAACATGTGGAAAAAGTTTCCGTCAACAGTGCATGTTAAATGTTCATATGAAAACCCATACAAGTATGACAGGATTCTCAGAAACTAGCCGTTTGAAAGCAGAGTAATTACGGCTGGATGACATTCTTACAATGCAGCGGTTTAGAGAAAATAGCATTTCAAATAGGTTTAGCCATAATACTGCATTTACTTTGGTCTGTTATTTGTGTCTTTCCATTTGAAAGGGTCTTTACGTGAGATAAGTGTTTTAAGAACTTATGGATGCATTTTTAAAATGTTTTTTTCCCAAGTGAAGTTAATTGTATTAATTTCATCTTAAAGGAACAGTGGATTTGATTGCTTTCAGATTTAGACTTATCAAGGTTTGATGTTTTTGTATGTCTTCTATTTTATAGTTATTTGTTCTACTTAAATACTTTTGCTTAGAAGATGTATGTTTGGTGTTACAAATTAAATGCCCATTGAGAATTTTTTTTTAAATTCTAAAATTCAATATATTTTGTTTATTTTCTCTTGAGTTTCTGTTTCAGGTGGGAAATACAGTTGATTTTATGATGGCAACAATGCAGCTATTGCTATGTTTTTCTAAGTTATGATGAAACCTGAGATGTTTTCCTCTTTTGTTAAAACATCTGCATTGACTTTATTCTTGTTGAATTTACTCTAAGCTGAAAAGTTATTTTTTTATCCATTTGTCTTTTTTCATGTGGGTATTTGTTTGAGAAGGTTTTTTATTATTTAGAATATTAGAAAACGTATTGTTGTTATAGCTTAAATTTCACATTAAGATGTTTGTAGCAAAAAGCTGTTTCTATATAATTCTTGGATAATAAAGTTTATTTACCTTAATGATGGTCTTTTTCTTTTTTCAGTTTAGTAGAGGATGGGACCCATGTAAAAGGTCTACCAGTACCTACTTCTTGTCTCTTCCATTTTCTTTATGAATTCATAATTTCTCTCTAACATCTGTTTAAACTAGTTTTACTTCTCTTTTACTCTTGCACTTAAAATTCCTCAGAATATGATTAAATATTCAAATATTTCAAGGGAATCTTTCAGGCGGTTTTCCCTTTTCAGAGAGCCGGCTCTTTGTTTATGATCATCTGCAGCCCCATATATTAACATAGTTGGACAAATAGGAATGTCTTGTATGATAAATCTTTTTTTTAATTGCTCCCTACGTGAAAAGCCTTGTACTTCCTTAATTTTATGTATTTGTTCTGTTGCGAAAGCAAACATCCTTCCTTTTGTACAACATTTTAATCAAACTTTTAACAAGAACAAAGCACTGCAAGTAAATCTACCAAACATACCCATAAATAATAATAATAATTCATCATTAAATATATTTAATATTCAGCCAAATGCTGCTTTTATTCCAGGTGTTGGATATCTTCATGGATTTTTGTAACACACTGCTCCTCACCAGAGTATTGATGAGGGGATGGACTAACCTTACTGTTGCGTTTTTCCCCCTGTATGTTTTCACATAATGGTACGGTCCCATATTCTCACATTTGATTGGTCACAAGGCTGTCATGCTAATCAAAACAAAGTCCATGAGCAATAAGAGCTGAACAGCCAGAGCGGAAAAAATGGGGATCTCTCTTTCTCTTTTACTTTCTCACTCCGTCTCTGTCTCTCTTATGGTGTGCTCCTTGCTTCTTAATGAGCCAAGTACAACTCGCTGTAGCAGAGAGAAAGGGGCGGGGGCATAACCGTATTTATTTAAAGTAATTTGTGAAATAAAACCCACCGTTTTAGGGATTACATGGTTAAGAAACGTGATAATGTTACAAATATCTTTAAAATGTCCTCTTCGGTCATATTTTAGTCCGTTTTCTCGTTAATATGCGAGAGCGATGCGCGCTCCCGCGACAGGGGATGCAATTTTGGGCAGGCATGCGTTTCTGGGCATAACACCGTTCGCGCGGCTTCAAACGTCATATCCTGCTCCAAGCAACAAAAACTTTGATACACGCTTATCAACAAACTGTTAGCTTGTGTTGAAGAAACATTCACAGACCTGAAAGAAATCGACGTCTAGATGGAGGAAGAGATGGAGGGTCAGCGCAGACTGCTGGATTTTACCCGGATACCGAAGATCATCTTACACCGGATAGGTACGAAACACCTTCACGTTTTACTGATATGAAGCGCGAAACTGTAGAAAAGCTGGAGGAAAAGCACGAGACAAACAGGAGGAAACATGTGCGAGACTAGAATGAATGTTTTACAAAATTAAATTAACTGATAGATACGACAGAAGCAGAGCACTGGTTGGTCATCAGGAGGTTCGGGAGGGCAGGTCGATTATAAATATTAGTATAGTTTCAACCAATGGCGTGTAACTGTTGTTTTCCCGAAAGATCCTGGCACGCTTTATACTGAGTGTGTATTGGACGACCTTTAAAATATTTTGGACCTCAGGAACTCAACATCTGCTCCATTTCAGAATTGCTGGCGAGAACAATTTATCTCAAATTGTTGATCTTGTACAAACAGCATTCTTCCCAAGTCATGTTTTGGTTCCATTAGCGCTTTGCACGTACATAGAAGGAAAAGAGTCGAGTCAATTTGACCAGACGGTCCTTATGAAAAAGACATCTCCCTTAAATAGCATTTCGGCTCCAACAGCAGTTCTATCATTAAATGGGCTTCACTGCTCCTTCATTCAATGTATCTGAAATTAGTTCCTGACTAGATATGTTTAAACAATATAATCATGTTTTTGACCAAACAAAATATGTCTTTGATTTATCTTTAATTACATCCTGACCAGTATAAATGACATCAGATTTACCATTAAGATGTTTGGTGGTTTCAGTTCAGTTTTGTCTTGGTGATTCTTTTTGATGAGGAGGTTTTCTAACATATCTTTTATTGATTTTATATATTTTGTACGGTGTCCTTCAGCAGCAAGAATTATGCCTATAAATAAGATATTCTATTATTAATTATCTGAAATATGTTTCAGGCAGTAATTCACAGTAGATATCTTTAATTGAAACCTTCATGAAACAACATGGTAAATCTGATGTCATTTATACTTTTCAGAATTTCATGGAAGATATTTCAAATACATGTTTTGTCTAATCATAGCTTTATTATAGATATCTTAAAATATATCTAGTCAAACTAATTTCAAATATCGGCTACATTTTTGGCAGAAGATGTGGCTGTGTGGAGACGTACAGTCTCCACAGATTTATTTTTTTCTTGATCTGTGGCTTTTCTTGTGCTCACTGTCAGAATCTCAATAGATCCGAGTTTCCTTGGAACAACAAAAATTTTATTAAAATGGGGATTATTGTGGACAATTCACATTTTGGATATTTTTCTTGCATGCCTTCCAAACCGGCCAGCCATTTTTTGGTGTCTGGAAAATAAGAAAGCATCAATAAATTGGCCTTGATTTCCTTAATTTTCGGAATTGGTGATCGGCCACTACTTAAATGTGAACAATATTCATAGTTAGATTGTTTTGTTACCATATCAACAGTCTGATGCTGTGAGTTTAATCTTTGAGTTTGAGCTCTTTGTTCACAAATACAAATTAGTAAACTGCAATTATCAATGACTGCTTTTTAGGTTGATCAAACTAGACGACTTCTCCCAGATTTCACTAAATCTAACACAGAAGCTGTTAGAGGTGCTGATGATTTTAGCAGCAAGAGGGGCCTCCAAGTCAAAGTCTGATCAAGGCCTTAAAGTAGTTTGACTAAAAATTAAAAGTTTTTGGTTTGTGTTTTTGTTCAGATCTCCAACGTTGTTGCATTTGTAAAGAGGAAGGGATTCTAAATGAGTTTAGCCACCAGGAGGGGAACTCCACTTTAAAAGAAGAGGAACCAGAACCTCTGCAGATAAAACAGGAGCAAGAAGAACCAGAACATCAACAGTTCAAAGAGGAAGAGAAGCCACTCTGCATCAGTCAGGATGAGGAGCATCTTGTGCTGAAACAGAAGACTGATGACATTTTGGTGATTCCTTCTAATTTGCAAATAATGCACAATGAAACAGAACCACAGAGGAACCAACTCATTTCTCATGACTCTGCTGAGGATGAAAATCAGGATCAGGAAAGAAGCAAATCTGAAGACCCAAGAAACAGAGATGAGAAGCAGAAACGAGATGAAATATGTCAGAAAACCAAACATCAGAAAGGTAAAACTGAGAGTTCAAAACAAAAAACACACAAGAAAGTTCATCCAGACCAAAAATTATATTCTTGTAAAATTTGTGATGAATCCTTTAATCAGGCAAGTTTATTGACAACACACATGAGAACTCACATGGGCAAAAAGCCCTTCACATGTTCAACTTGTGGAAAAAGTTATGGCCACAAGGGTGGATTAATTTATCATATGAAAGTTCACTCAGGTGAGAAACCTTTCTCATGTGGGACCTGTGGAAAAAGTTTCATAACCAAATCTAATTTAGTTGATCACATGAGGATTCACACAGGTGAAAAACCTTTCTTATGTGTGACCTGTGGCAAAGGTTTCTGCAGTCAAATCAATTTAACTCATCACATGAGGACTCATACAGGTGAGATGCCTTTTTCATGTGGGACCTGCGGAAAAAGTTTCAGAAACAGAAGTGGTTTATCTTGGCACATAACGATGCATACTAATGAGAAGCGTTACTCTTGTGAGACATGTGGTAAAAGGTTCAGTCATAAATACACTTTAACTCGTCACATGATAACTCATACAGATGAGAGACCTTTCTCATGTGGGACCTGTGGAAAAAGTTACAAAATCAAAACTGATTTAATTGGCCACATACAGATACATACGAGTGAGAAGCTTTTCTCTTGTGGGACCTGTGGAAAAAGGTTCAGCCATAAAAGGTATTTAACTTCCCACATGAGGACTCATACAAGAGAGAAACCATTTTCTTGTGGGACTTGTGGAAAAAGTTTCCGTCAAAATGGCAATTTAACTGTTCACATGAGGAGTCACGCAGGCAAGAAGCTTTTCTTATGTGGGACTTGTCAAAAAGGTTTCAGTTATAAGAGCAATTTAACTCGTCACATGAGAACTCATACAGAATGAACAGCATAATCAGACCCTCAAGTACCAAAACACAATATCTCACAGTTTGGAATCAGACTAATTACAGCTGAGTAACATTTCTATAATGTAGCAGTTTAGTGAAGAAAAGCATTTAAAACAGGACATTTATCTAAAACACTAAACTTTCACTTTATTTTGTCAGTTTTTTTCATTTAAAAGGGTTTTTGAGATATTAAGCATTACGAAGATAAGCATGCATTTTAAATGTTTTTTTGTCTACTGAGATATTAATAGTCTGTTTATCTCTTGAAGTAACGATGGATTTGGATTCTTTCAGATTTAGACTTGAAAGCTGTCATTGTATGTCTATTCATTGTACTTATTGTTTTATTTTATTAATTTTGGTCAGAGAATGCACAGTAACTGTTACTGTTGGTGTAAGTATATTCAGATTCAAGTTTTTATTCTGGAGTTGAATCTTAATTCATTTTCATTTCTTTCTCAAGTTTCTGATTCAGGGAGAAAAAAATTGTTGATTGTATGATAGAAACAATTCAGATGTTACTGACTTTTGCAAAGTTATGATGAAACCTGAGATGTTTTCCTTTTTTGTTAAAACATCTGCATTGACTTTATTCTTGTTAAGTTGACTGAACTGAAAAGTCATTTATACCCATGTTAGTTTTTTTGTTTTTTTATCTGTAACACAGTATTTGTTCGAGAAGGTTTTTATTTTTCTGTGTTGATGTAGATTCAGATAGAAATGTGACTAGCAAAAACTGTTTCTATATCATTCTTATACAAAAGGTTTTTTTTAACCATAATGATGGTCTTAGTCTTTTTTTGGTTCAGTCGTGGATTTTGACCCATGTAAAAGTTTCTGCTTCTTGAGTCTTTTCTCTCATCATTTCTGCCAAGCATCTGTCTTTTTAACCTGTCTGTCACTAGAGGACCCAAATTTGGGTCCTCTCGTGACAGGGGTGTCAAACTCCAGTCCTCAAGGGCCGCTGTCCTGCAACTTTTAGATGTGCCTCTGCTGCACCACACCTGAAAAGAATAACTAGGTCATTAGCAAGGCTCAGGAGAACCAATCTACACAGGGAGGAGGTAATTAAGCCATTTCATTCCACTGTTTTTTACCTGTGGCACATCTAAACACTGCAGGACAGCGGCCCTTGAGGACTGGAGTTTGACACCCCTGTCATTGTGAATGACAACCTGAGACCAACAGGTTAAGCCAGTATTTTTCTTAACTTTTCACTCACAGTTGCTTATTTCTAGGGAATCATTCATAAATCTAGGTCCTATCTTAAGAACTGACCATTTTTATGGAGGCCCAAATATCAAGCTGCAAAAAGTAATGGAGTCAAAACATGGCAGCGCTACAAACCTGTAACCATAGAGCATGGGCTTCTACTAGAAAGACGAGACCAGGAGAGGACCATCGTCCTACACCTGTCTCTCTTCCAACAACTTGAGGCCTGTGGGCCCAGACTGGACCATGCAATTATATTCAGACTTCCAGAACGAAGACCACGGGCAGCAGAATATTTAGTTAACAGTTGACAGAGATAGGAGGATGTAATGCTCTGTATGCCAGCACAAGAACTTTAAAACAAATTCTGTCAGAACAACAACTGGATCTCCTGCAGGAGGAAGCAGCGACCAGCAGAGATGGCAGAGCTCCATGGAGAGGGTTGAGGCAACAAAAGAAGAAAAATAAAAGCTGTTGTCTCTCAATGAATAAAGTCTCTTTTTTATACTCACTCCACAAATTATTTGTACACACTGTAGTTTGTATGGTTTCCGTGAAAATAACATGTTAGTATATAAATATTTCATTGACACATAACATTGTAGATTACCAATGAAGGTAAGCAAAAGTGAATTCATTATTCAGAAAACCAAACATTTTGACATTATTATCGGGGTTGCTGAAGCCCAAAATACAATTCATGTAAACACCGTTTATCTGACCTGGAGAATCTTCAGTGTGAGAAAGTGTCCAAATCCTGTAACTTTACTTAGTGATAAATACGACTGAGTTTAAACTTTTAGGCCCCCGATCAATTCCTAGTGACCAAAATGTGAAAACATGGAAGGTTTGATTAAATCTACAGCCAGTCAGATTAGAAGGAATAAAGCTTTATTTGTTCTCAGTACAACTTGAACATCAGATGACTCATAATTAAACGTATTGAGAAGTTAAAAACTACAGATTGTTAATGCACTTCAACTCTGTAAGAATGTCAGCCACGGTTTTTTAAAATTATAAATGTTCTATTGGGTTCATGTGATCCCTGAAGGTGAAGGTCTCTGGACATCCTGGAGGTAAACACTGACCAGCAGTCAGAAAGAGGGACACTGATGAGACATCCTACAACTCAGAGGCTGCAGGAAGAACCACGATGGTCTGCAGGGGCAGATTACCAACATCTGAAAACACACTGGAATATATTATGAATGTGCAGCGCCAACACGCAGTTCTGACACTATTAAATTATTTCCAACACCCTGACTAACATTAGTGCATATTCGGCACTGTATTACAAGTTTTATAGCAGTTTAATACAAAGTCATCCTTAGCTCGTCTGCCCACGCCCTCGGCCAATCAGTGAACAGGAGCGAAGCTTGCGTCATCCAGCAAACCAGGGTCGGTTCCGAAGCAGGACCCAAACAGCGGGGCCAGACCGGAAAAATAGTAGGTGGAAAAGCTCCGAAAGTGAGCCGAGCTGAGCCGAAACGAGCCGGTGGAAAAGGGGCACAGGTTCTGACTCAGTCACGTGGTACGGCTTGCTGACGTGGCTTTAAACGTCACATCCTGCTCCATGAACAAAAGCCTAAATATCTTCCTGGTTTCCTCGACACACACCCCGAAGCTTTGGCACAGAAAGCACATCGCTAGTTTTAGGTAAATATGTGAGTATTTGCTGTAAAATGTCTTTAGTTCAGCCTCAGAGAGAGTTTATCAACGAGCTGTTAACTCCTGCTGAAGAAACATTCACAGAGTTGGAAGAAATCAACGTCAAGATGGAGGAAAAGATGGAGGATCAGCGCAGACTGCTAGATTTTACCCGGACACCGAAGATCATCTTACACAGGATAGGTACGAAACACCTTCACGTTTTACTGATGAAGCGCAAAAAAGGGGAGAAAAGCTGGGCGACAGATTAAATAGGGTTTCCACCTTTCATAAATCAACATAAGGGGCGCTTCCCTCGGCGCGTCGCTCTGCTCTCATGTTGTGGGACGTCCACTGCAGTGATACACATTATTTTGTGGCGGTGGTTTTTGTTTTTAAAATGTGGTACATAGGGCAACCATTCATGCAAAGTTGGCTAGAGTACCCCAAAATTGTACTCCAATCAGAGTAGTATACCTTAAAAACACGTTTACTTAAGCAAGTGTAAAAAGTATTTGGTAAACTACTCAAGTACTGAGTAACTGATAATAACACCTGATTTAATTGTCAAAATGTGTCCTCAGACATCCAAAAGTATAAAAGTTATGTGAATATTCTGGTACTGTAAAGAGTATTACAAAAATATTTATAGAAATAAGGAGTTAGGTTTGGAGGCTGGTTCTGGACCAGATTTACCACGAGGGCCAAGGTAGTCAGTGTTTTTCCATGGCAACATTTGAAAACGAATGGGGGGGGAAACAGAGAAATATTTCATCATTTGATATATTAAGTGAGCCAAAGAGCCTCTTTTGTCTCCAGAGATCCAGATTGCAGATCCCTGGCAGATGGAAAGTGTGATTATAGCAGCTAAAAGTGCAGCACTATAATTTTTAATTTGTTGTTAAAGTAAAATTGTGAAGGTTAAAAGGTAAGGTAATTTTATTCATATAGCACATTTTTAGCTACAAGGCAATTCAAAGTGCTTTACATGAATTAAAAGGAAATGCAAACAAAATAAACCAAAGGAAAGAGCAAAAGAAGAAAGTGAATCTAATATTGATCTAAAGTATGTAAACTAGGAGATCCTGTTCAGGGTTGCTAAGTTTCCTCTGGTCTAATTTCATTTCTGGGTTGGGAGAACAGGAGTCTGGAAAACAATGTTGATCCAGAAGTTTCCTCTGGGCTTCTGGTCTCTGCACCTAAATACTAAATACAGTTTCTGATAAGATAAGCTAAAGAGTGACTAATTAATTCCTTTTCTGGTTAAAACTGAGTACTTCACAGTTTCTAAATGATGTTGATGTAGTATTGCTCTAAATTAAGTCCTTTTCTGGGTTAAAAGTAATATAAAACTTAAGTAGTGTCTGTTCCTGTCGAGGGTTTCTGGATTCTAAGTTTGTAGTTATTCTAATTCTGATTCCATTTCTGGGCTGTATAATATTGATCTAAATAGTGCAGACTCCACAATTTCTGATATTAATAATAACAAAAATAATAATAATCCTTTTCTGGGTTAAATAGGCAGTACTCCACAGTTTCTAACAAAATAAGCTAACAGGGTCTGAAAATAACACAGGAGGGAGGATGTAGACGTAAAGGAGTGTATCTGTAAGTATGAGGAGTGTGTGCAAAATTTGTCCATGACTTCGAACAGCTTGCTCAGTTTGTGCTTGATGAGATGTTATAGTCAAAGCAAGTCCTTGAGTCCAGCCATGTGATTCCATGGATATCAGTTGGGAGAGGAGCTTGTTTACATTTCCTCAAGGAGATTTGGCCTGCCAGAGGCAGACACAGGGCAGCCAGTTGAGATTAGAATAATTTTTCATTAGGGCAGGTATAATATTTTTTTCAAACTTCCCTAAAATCTACCGGCGCATCTCAGAATCCAGTTATCCAGATTAATATGGCCTTTCCCAACGTGGCAACACCGGATCATGGATAAAAAGTGATCCACCACTCAGTATTAACACAAGACATTTATTTAGTATAACTTCTTTGGTACCCTGTTGGCCCCCAAGGCTGCAGGTCTGGTGCATTAACAAGACATTAAATGACCACTGAACACTGAATTCATAAAATATACCAACATTTCAAAATAAAGCATACAGAAAGCCCTAACAAACCTTTTAAATAGGAAATATTGATGTGTTTACTATTAATCTAATGTATGATTTGTTCTTTAAATGACCATTAGTATTATTTTGGCTGATATTATTAATAAGCAAATAATCAAATCAATATAGC
>NW_015115337.1:0-9024 GCF_001443285.1 Poecilia latipinna
AAAAGATAAAATGAGGAATGTTGGTTGTTGTGAAGTTATACTTTAGTGTCAGTTTAACAGATTTAATCTTTTAACGCATCATCAAATTATTGAAAATATTTTCTGTCATTTGTAATTTCTCTTTTAGAAAAAAGAGTGAGAAAATTAAGTAGCCTCAGTCCTTTCAAAGTGAACCAGAATATATCTGATTCTAGTGAAGGCTGGAATCAGATATATTGTAACTTTTCTACCTTTAATTACATGTTTTCCTTCCACTCAACTTTCTCTGCATATGCTTGGATTCATCACTCTGAAAAGTTGCTAAAGAAATGTTTCTTTAGCAACGTTTTGTGCTTGTAAAAATGTTAAAAACAGTGAGAAATTACAGAAGCAGGTGATTGATAAAATAATCTGAATTTGATTGATCTTATCACTTGGCTACCAATAAGTCAAAGGATAAAACTGACAACAAAAAAAGTTTCTTCTCTAGTGTCAAGAGGATCGAACTACATTTTTCATAAACTTCATTAAATGTTATTACTTCATCAGTTGTTTCTGACAGAATAAACACCTGGATAAACTGAAAATTGTGGTTTTCTCACAATAATAAACAAGATATTGACATTTATAAAATATAACAGCAGGTGAAACGAAAGGAGATTGTCGAGTATTTATATTTCAAACAGAATCGCGCTTTGTTCCACCGTTTCTCTTTCCCATTCTGGTATGGCTTCCGCCATCTTTGTTTCTGTATCAACGGCTCCGCATAAGGATGACCAGCCGCGCCCTCTGCTGGATGGTGGCCAAACTACAATAATAAAAGAAGGTTTAATGCTGTCAGTTAATCGATTGAACTTATGTTCATCTAATAATATGTCGATTAGTTGTTTGCAGAGTGTGTGACTCACAACAATGACAAAAGAAACTAATCAACTGCAGCAAGAATATACTGAAACGGCGGGAGGTTTAACCTGGAAAGATTTGAATTTGAAATCTTTTTTTCTTTTTTTTTATCACTGTGCAGTACATTATGGTTCTGAGATCCGTAGAGGGGTCGGTGGTTCCGTTGCCGTCCGTCGCCTCCATCAGCAGCAGCTGCAGGAGGAGGAGCATGGACCCGGCAGATGAGCGCCATGGAGCGGCCCGGTGTTTTCTGCCCTGCGGCGAAGATCTCCATCTATCAGTGCGCATTAATTGAAATGGCGCATTTGGCCGCAGGCTGCGGTAGGCATGAAGCGTGACGCCAGACGCCATTTAGTCCAGAACCAGGGGGATGTTGGACCTTCATGTCCGGGTGGATCAGCGTCTGAGCCCTGCGGATGGTGATGAGCCTTACCGGACCGAGCAGCCCAGTTTATCCCCGACAGAGCGCGTCACCAGCCGGAGCCCCGCGCTCCGCGTTCCGCTCCTCAAAAACAAGTCCGGGCAGGAGGACCTATTCCGGGCCCCGAGGGTCTGAGGTGCCCCGGGGCAAACTCGTCCTGCAGCCTGCGCTCCTCTCTGTTGGTTCTGGTTTGTTTCTGCTTTACGCACCCTCACCAAAAGGACGGAGACGAAGTGGAGCGGGCCTGGAGCCGAACCCAACCGAACTTCAGCTGGAGATACCGAGCTGCTGTCCATGTCTTCCGTGTCCGTGTCCTCCCAGGTGAGAAAAAAACACGCGCTGCTCGTTTAAACCTGATATTCAACACTGTCGATGGTCCTGACGTAAGACCAGACTTCATTTAAAAACCTCCAGTTTTATGCTTTATGGACTCTTTATTTCGTTCAAAGCACCGATATCATCAAACTCAACACGAGCTACTAAAAACATAAGCCTCTAAAATCGGCACTAGATACCAGTTTTAAAGTTGTAGGTTTTTAAACTAAAATGGAACTTTTCCTTCTCTACTCGCTACATGTTCTTCCCGACAGAAATGCAGCGCTAGCTACTTAAAGCTGCATTTTTAATACATTGGACGTCTCTGCTGACAGATATTTTACAACCCGAATTCCCTTAAAGGCCTCGGAGAGCCGTAATCAGCTGGAAAAAATTAGCCAAGTCGCTCTTTTAGTTTTAATTTGTAAGAAGAGGCTTAAATGTCCAGATTTCCTGACGGGGACTGGAATAAGGCGCAGAAAGCTGCCCGTTTGGCCTTAAAACCTGCAGATATTTGAAAACACAATGTGCCTGTGCACACGCTCCCATCTATAGGTCACATCACGGCACATGCACGCGCATGGGGAGGCGTGTGGGTGTTTGGCTGCAGGCAGCATTCAAGACTCCTGTTTCCCTCATGCTTCACAGCCTCGTGGTGCCGGGAATGGGGAGTGGAGGGAGGTAATCCAGTTAGACCCTCCCATTAACCCCCCAGGACATCATGCTAATATCTCCTCTGTTATTACCCAGAGCTGTTGCTGTCACTTTATAAGACTAACCATTCTACTCAATTCAAAAATACTTTATTTATTCCAAAAGGAAGATTAAATATTGGTGTAACTTTTATAATTCAAGAATCTTCAAAGAATCGTTGTGGATGGTGATGCTGTGAGCAGGAAGGATCTTCAGTTTAGCCCTTTGTTACAGAAAGGCGACTGTCCCTGGTGATACAAGAGAAGACATGACTCACAATGGACTCAGCGTTTTTAATGAAACAGGAAGTAAAGTTTTTTTAATGACCCATAGCTAAAGCTCCTCTCACCTGTTCCCTGTGTCCAGCAGGAGGGTCGAAGCCTGTCCAGGATGTCTCTGAGCCACTCACCTGTCTCCCCCATGACGGCGCAGGGCATCCCGTCCCCCGCCCAGCTCACCAAGGCCAACGCCCCGGTTCACATCGACGTGGGCGGACACATGTACACCAGCAGCCTGGCGACGCTCACCAAGTTTCCAGATTCCAGGTGAGACGGAGTGAACAGGTGTGATGAGTTACATATCATCATGACACACCTGCAAACTCAAACAGTTGGTTCTGAGGAACAATTTGGTTCAGACAAAGTTTGATTTGTAGTTTGAAGAGAACAGTCTGGACGAGAGGTGGAGAAAAAAAAGTCAATTCTATTGAGATTGCATAGATCCCACAAGTCTGAACCAAAGGTGATCCGCGCCATCTTGGTAGGGAAGCGAAAGCATAGCTAAACCATGGCTTCCTGACCAACAAAAACAAAGTGTATTGACATTCTTGATCAATTTGGAAGAGAAATATTTATCAACAAAATACAATCAGTGTTTCAATGGTCCTAGCTAGTTCAGCAGTAAGTACATAAGAGTAAATATCTGATATTTATCTTCATATTACACAGAGATGGGTAGAGTATTGAAAAACTAATGGAGTAATAGTTGTAATGTACTTATGTTGGGTCACCAGGGGGCGCTGTGGGGGCTCAGCAAGTTGGAGAGAAGATGAGGGAAAAAAGTGTAAAACTAAAAACAAATTTAATTTCATACATTTCTTAAATAAATTTTCATCATAATTTTTGTTTACTGTTATTGAATCTGTTTTTTTATGATAAAATATAAGTTAAAATATTTTTTTTAAATATGATTGGCCGAGCTACTTAGCAAGCAAGAAATGGAAACATTTCTGACAAGAAAAGACCAAAGGGGAGAAAAAGCAGAACTGTAGAAATAAAATAAAATTTCATGTGATTAATATAAAATTTTATATATTTTCTTACAATCAAAAGAGGATTGTGATGAAATATTTTATCATCTGGTAATAAAGTCATAATATATTATCAGATAATAACATTTTCCTCCACAGAATTCATGGCCATCTGAAATAGGACGATGTGAAGCAGCTTTTATGCTAAATTAATCTAATAATTATGGAATAGTGATTAAAAAACATTCTAAATGTTTAGGACGTACAGAGATTCTGTTACTCTGATCAGATCGGCTGGTGTGGTATTGATAAGTGATCGGTTTCCAGGATCGGCCGTCTGTTCAGCGGCAGCGAGCCCATTGTGTTGGACAGCCTGAAGCAGCATTACTTCATCGACAGAGACGGAGAAATCTTCAGGTTCATCCTGAGCTACCTGAGGACCTGCAAGCTGCTGCTGCCAGAAGACTTTCAGGTGGGTCAAAGGTCATCTACAGGGGTCACTTCCTATGTGGACCGGGTCAGAACATTCACCACTCACAAAGAGTTAGAGGAGGGAAGGAAAAATAAATAGGTTTTAGAGGGGAAGAAAAGAAAAGCAAACAAGAAAGGACAGGAATGAAGGAAAGAAAAGAGTGAAGGAAGGAGTGCAGGAGAAAAAAGCAAAAATAAAAGGAAGGAATCTAGATTATATTTTGGTCAATAAAACCTGGAAATCCAAATATTTCCCAATAATTTCATTAACAGACCTAAAAGTACTGAAATCAGATCCAGAGGATATGAGTCTTTGAACAGATTCCTGAACTGATCCAGTTCCTCCAGCAGCAGATTCTCATCCAGCTGTTCGTTCGTCTCAGGATTTCCCCCAGCTGTACGAGGAGGCCCGGTTCTACCAGCTGGCGCCAATGGTCCGGGACCTGGAGCGTTGGCAGGCGGAGCGCGAGGCCCGGCGGTCGGCGGCGCCGTGCGAGTGCCTGGTGGTTCGGGTCACGCCCGATCTGGGCGAGCGGATTGCCCTGAGCGGCGAGAAGGTTCTGATTGAGGAGGCCTTTCCTGAGACCGGAGACGTCATGTGCAACTCAGTGAACGCCGGCTGGAACCTCGACCCGACCCACGTCATCCGCTTCCCGCTCAACGGCTACTGCAGGCTGAACTCAGTACAGGTGAGCCAGCCAATCACAGAGCAGATACCTGCGTTGACGGAGTATCAGGGCCATTGTAGATTTAGAAAAATAACACATTTCCATTAAAGAAATTCTGAAATTTTCTAGAAAAAAGAACGAAATTGACTTCAAAACTCAGAAATTTCCATGTCTTCATGTTCCTTTGCTGTTGTGGTTTTACTCCGCCATCTTTGTTTCTGCATCATCTGGCTCTGTTTAATTATGGCCAGTGGCGCCCTCTGCTGGATGGCAGAAATGATTAAATTAGGGAGAAACTTACTTTTATCATTTAATGAATTAATCTTAAGTTTATTGACCTCATTGATCAAATACCTATTTGATTGATAAGCAGCCATTCTGCTAAAATCAAGAGTCGACTGTGTTTCCACAACAAATGGTTAAATTTTAACATTTTGTCACCTAACCAAATAAACAGAAAATTGTGATTTTTCTCACAATAACAAACCTAGAAATATGAATAAAATATAACAAGTAGCTTGAGTGTTTTTATTTCAAACCAGAGCAGCATAAAGTGCATTCTCCATCTTTTTCCATTCTGCTTTGGCCGCAATCTTTGTTTCTGGATCAATAACTCAGTTTAAGAATGACCAGCAGCGCCCTCTGCTGGACGGCAGTCAATCTGCAACACTAAAAGAAGGTCTAAGGGAGTAGTGAATCAACTTATTTTTGGCCCTAATCAGAACCCTTACTTTGCTCTCTGCAGGTTCTAGAGCGTCTTTTCCTCAAAGGCTTCAGCATCAAAGCGTCCTGCGGCGGCGGCGTCGACTCGACCCAGTTCAGCGAATACGTCCTGTGTCGAGAACTGAGGCCGAGCCGGTCCGTTAGCAGCACCCTGGTCCGGATCAAACAGGAACCGCTGGACTGAAACCGGAAGCAGCTGCTGCTTTCAACTTCCTTTTTCTACCCAACCTGTTTTCTAAGCTTCTTATTTAACATTTGTGTTGCAGATAAAAAGTTTAAAAAGAAACGAGAAGTTTCTTCTTCCTTTATTTTATTTTGTAACAAAGGTACAAACGGTGTAAAACTGCATCAGGCTGAATGTAGGAAATATAAATAAGTCCTGAAGCTCAGGAGCTGGATCCAAACTAAAAGCTGTTAAAGCTTAAAAAGTCCAAGTGCGCTCCATCATCGAGAATTTTCCAGAGTCCAGGTTCAGCTCAGTCTGCCGGGAGGAGGAATGTCGGACCTTCAGAACCTGAGAGAGTTCCTGTGTGTCGGAGAACCAGCTCCCTGCAGGGGAACGCTCCAACACCAACCGACCGGCCTCCATCAGTTCCTGAATTGTTGAACTGTTCCTTTAAACCGTCTGCGGCTCTCTCTCTCTCTCTCTCTCTCACACACACACGCACACACACAGACACACTCTCTAAAACAGCGTCCTCTAACCGATCCGACCGTTGGGAACATTTAAAACATGGCGAGCAGTCAGAAGGCACCTGTTCAGGTACAGCGCTGGAGGGGGGCGTGGAAAAGCTGGCAACCAATCAGAGAGCAGCTCACTGTCCAACATGGCGGGAAGTTAAAACAAAGCCGCTGCAGTTAAAGGAGCGTTCCACCTGTTCTACCGCACACCTGCCTCGTTTCTCACCTGGTTCTGCTGCGCCCGGCTGGAGTTTCAGTCCAGAACTGGTTCTGGAGTTTAAACTACATGAATGAGGCTCACTATTGGTTCTGTAATTGATCAATGAGGATCAATCACACTGCAAAAACACCAAATCTTACCAAGTATTTTTTACAAGAGTATTAGGGCCATATTAAGAAAATATAGTCAAATTAATATGGGAATAAAGTCAAAAATGAAGAGAATAAAGTCAATATTTCTAGGATAAATTCATGATATGGTTTAGCATAGCTCTAATATGCCATACTAAGAAAAATACTAAAATTACAAAAATAAAATCATAAAATTAAAATAGTAAATATTTCAATAATAGCCATGATGACTTTATTCTAATATTTCCCTCTTACCCCTAAAATAAATTTGATTATAAGAATAAAGTTGAAACATTATGACTTTATTCTCATATTTTATAATTTTCCTAGTTGGCCCAAATATTTTGTCATTGCGCCATACCAAGAAAAAAATCTATATTATGAGAATAAAGTCATATGGGAATAAAATTTATAATATTACAACTTTATTCTCATAATAATTTTAATTTTATTTTCTAAATGTTCTTAGGGTAGCCCTAATACTCCTCTGTATTTTTCTTCTAGTTTTTAGTGAAAATATCTTAGTACACTTGAAATGAGAAAAACAACTTACAAGCAACTTTTCAGCAAAATATAGGAGCTTTAAATTTATAACAAAGGAAATATGTTTGATGATAAAACCAGTACGTTTTTGTAAATACTCATAAATTATTGACTTAAAACAAGCTCCTATATTTTGAAAACATTTACTTTTGAGTAAATTTTGTCTCATTTCATGTGTGCCAAAAATATTTGCACTAGAAAGTAAAGCAGAAATACTTGGTAAAATTTTGTATTTTTGCAGTGCGTGTTTATCAGGCCGATCCGAAACAACCAAACTGTCCCTGAGTGAGAAAACGTTTCGTCTAAATGTTCTAACATGATTCTGGTTCAGTTCTGAACTAAACGGGTTAAACGTCTCTGAACAGGTCAAATCCAACAGAACCTTCCCTCCTCTGCAGAACCCGTCCTGGTGGTTGGGAGTTCTCCTTTTCCAGCAGCGCTCTGTAGCCGGACCACTCCTGTCTGCTATCGCTGGAGGACCAGCAGGGGGCGCCAATCACTTCAGGAGGGCCTTGTAGAGCATGAGGGAGCGGGCCGAGCTGCGGTCCTGCTCCAGACACAGGATGAAGTCCCTGAGGTTGACCCGAGTGATCCGCTGCCGGAGCTGCTGCCGGGATGAGGAGGCAGAGGAGCCGGAACCGGATCCCGATGTCACCTGAAGGGGGCGGGGTTAGAGAGTTAAACTACAGGAAGTCAAGAGGAAAACTGCAGAGGAAGTTCATGAGCTTCTCAGATCCATCAGTCTATAAAATAAGTCCAAATCAGAATGTTCTGCTCTGGTTCTGGAGCTGGGCAGCATCAGACTGGGTTTATCTGTTTGGGATTTTCCGGTTTTTCCTGCCAACAGGAGAACAACACTGCAGCAGATTCCAGGATGAAGCTTTCAGGGTCATCAGGACGTTGATTTGTCTCCGGCGACATTCACACGAGGCCTAACGATTATTCTGATGATTAATCAAATAATGAATTCGGCACATTCTGCTGATTTTTCATTTAACTACTTAAGCATGTTTTTTTATACATCAAAAAATACAAGTAAATAATTCAATTACTTTTTTGAAAAAGAGATGGAACATTTTATTTTCTAAAATACAATAACAGCATTTATTTAATGTACGCTTGATTATTTGTAGCAAAGGCTATTTATAAATGCAGTGTGGGGCTAATCTGTTGGATTAACCGATTAATAACTACACAGAAAACGGAGCCTAAAAGGAATATTTTTCACAGATTTTGAACCTGGTGAATCTGAGTCTATGCCACAGTACAAATGTTTTTCTTTTATCTTAAATGCACTATGTATGTCTATATAGAGTATTGTTTTTGCTTAATTACTGCTCTAACCGTTTTTCTTTCGGCAAATAAATTTTTTTGAGTCTGTATACTCAAGTTTACTTAATCGATTACTTAAATTAGTTGGCAATTATTTAAATAATTGATTAATAATGATTAATTTGATTATTCGTTCAGCCCCAGTTAACTCCTCTCTAAACTTGGCTTGATGCTCGAGTCCTAATTAGACATTTGTTCGACTGAGCAGCTCAGAGTGTGATAGCTAAAATAAAAACTGTGGAGAGAGATGGATTCTCACAGTTCATGTTAAATGAACAGAATCAGAAAATCTCCAGCAGCTGCTAACAGAGTCCAAACCCCAGACATGAGGGTTAGAGGGTTCAGTGTCTGCTGAGAACATGGCTCCCTCCTCCCTCCCTCCTCTGACCCTGTAGCTCATTTCTGCAGGGCTGCCTCCAGGGTATGGAGGGCCAAGGGGCTTCATGAGTCCCCGTTAGCCCCCCCAAGCGAACTCTGACCCCCTTTGTCTGAGGAAGTAAACGCCTACGGGATGGGGGAGGAGTCAAGAGTCCAATATCCTCTTGCATGTTATTGTTTACATCCGGAAAGACGATTCTTTCACATGCCATCCGTAGCCACTCTGCTGCAGTAGAACAACTTAAATAAATGAAACCAGGAGATGTAGGTATTATTAATTTAGTGCAGTGAGCCACAGCAAAGGGAAAAATAACTCA
>NW_015115337.1:12642-69964 GCF_001443285.1 Poecilia latipinna
AATTATGTGAAATTAAATTAATTATATCCCGACTTCAGAAGATTTGCCTTTACCTTTTCTGGGCTCTTTGGTTCCTCCTATCAGTCTGTAGTTTCTCATATTGAGGTCATCAAACCAAAGTTCAGATCTACCATGACTGACTGACACCTGCTGGCCTCAGGTTTGCAACCAGCTTCTGACTGAGAGACCAGTGAACTGCTCCCAGTGTCAGAATCTCACTGAGGAAGGAACTGCATCAGGTTTTCTGTCACTTTATTATTTCTGCTATAACTGATGCATATTTGCATATAAAATAAGTCAATAGAGTTTAATTTGCAATTTTTATGTCTTTGTGTCATGAGGTAGATCTCAGGTGGCTGGTGAGAGAAAAAGTAGATCTTGCTCTCAAAAAGTTTGGGCACCCCTGCACTAAACCATTTCCCACACAAAGAACAGAACATTCAGTCCATTACAATTTTATGTTTCTAGGCTTGGTGTTTATTTTATAATTAGTATTAAATGTTCATCTGAACACAGACTAAATAATTATTAGCTACACCTACTCTACTGATAACCTGTCAGAGTTGGTGTGTAGGTCACCATTTTTTATTTTGTAACTGAACCGAACCACCAAATTCCACAGCACACCTACATGTTAAGGATGTCAAAGTCAAGCTAGCATAACTGACCTACTTCCATCTCCCTCTCTATTTTTCCTCTTAAATTAAAACGTTTTCCTGACCTTGTTATCTCATCGTCGTACTCTTGACAATTATTAGGAAAGCACTGCGTCGCTTTTTCTTTTATATGTCGTGTATATTTAAGATTTAGCACATTATGTTGACAACTTGACAGCTAAAACCAATGGTAGCCATTGTAGCAGCTTTTTGGGGATCTTGCATGCATAATGTCACACTACAATGTGTCTATGTCATCACAAGGTCACATGATCAAACGGCTGATTACCTCACTGCTCGCTGAAGCTCCGCCTCCTGAGTCCAACTTGCGTTTCTTTCTCGGCCCGATGGCGGCAAGTGCCGTGAGGTTGGCGTCTCGCTGTCGCATCTGAGCCAGTTCCTGCTGCTGCATCTGTGGACAGGAAGTTAAAGCTGTTATGAAAGGAAGTTGAAGTGGTTCAAACGGGACGTTTCCTGTCTCAGAGCTGAAGCTGAACGTGAAACCTAGCTGTACCTCTTTAGCCTTCTGCTTCAGCCGAGCCTGCTCCGGATCCTCCTGCCGGGCCCGGCTCTGGAAGAGAAACAAAATGTGACCCATTAGGCTTCTTTGACCAGGTGAGGATCGCTCCATGGTCTGATTTTAGTCTGGTCATCCACTGCATAGCGCATACAGCAGTAAAACTAGCTCACCAAACGTTCTGGAGCTCAGTTTTGGTTGCTAGGTAACAAGGCTTGGCTCTGCTGAGGTTGCTAGGCAACGGCACAGTGCCCATTAACTGTAAAAGAACTTAATCTTACCAAATATCTTTGGTGTAGTTTCTAGTTCAAATATCAGTAAACAACAAATAAGATAAAGTTAACTTACAAGTAACTGTTCAGCAAAGAAATAGGAGTTTATTTTAAATAATTAATTCTTTAATACTGATTTTAAAAAGTTAAAGTTCAGTAAAGTTTTTATTCGCTCTGACTGGAGGTTCTAGATTGTGACATCATCATCCAGCTGAAGTTGAATTTCAGTCTCTGCTTCGCTTTCCCCAGATCAGGTTGAGATATAGAGTTAATTAAACAGGTGTTCCGTTGCTATAGCAACCCGTTTGGTACCTTAGCGGCCTTCAGCAGCATCTCGCGCTCCTGCTCGTCTTTCCGCTGCTTCTCCATCCGCTCCAGCGCTTCGAAGAACCGCAGCTGGGAGCGAACGTCCGACGACTGCTCATAGGTCAGGTTTCCTTCATCCTGAGGGAGGAAGGCCACGGATCGGTTACCGAACTGACAGGAACCCGGTCAGAACTGACAGGATCTGGGTCCGAAAGGGGCAGCTTGCAGGTTATCATCTATTTAACACCCTGATCTGCTTCAGTAGAGGTGATTATCAGGTGATGAAAGATGAAGGTAATTTTTTTTAAACTAGAGGTGTCCAAACCAAAGTGCAGCCCAGGGGCCTCGGAATAATTTTGTGTGGCCCTGGTGAAGAGTGGTAAAAACTTTCGCTCTCCAGCAAAAGTTATTTGATCCAAATGGAAACTTTTTGTATTTTTTGGATGGGATTTTCAATTAAAATTCTTTCCTCTTAAGTAGAAAATGTTACTAAAAGCATTTTACGTTTGTATTTTAAATTCAAATTCAGTTTTGAAAAATCCAAAATACTTTGATTCCCAAGCGAAATTAAATAAAAAGAATAAAGAATACCATTAGGAACAAGGATTTATTAAACTTGGCCAAACACAGCAAATGTTTATCAGGAATACTATATTTCTTTTATTTAGGTAAATCTACAGTAATTAATAGTTTTGTAACTCATTTCATCCACAAACTTTGCAAATTGCTGAGCAAATAGAAATAAAAATGCAAATAAAACTATTTTCCATATTTAATTTAAAGACATTATGTCTCCTGAGTACTTTGACCAGACAAACAAAACATTTGGACTCTGCCATCTTAAACCATATTGGGCTTATTAAAACACTTCTCAGTTATTTATATATAAAATCTGGTATTAAGAGCCACTATAATCCGTGTTATTCCCACGTTCTCTGTGACCTCTCACCTTTGCACCGTCTGTGCGGTGCTGAGCGATCACAGAGGCCTTTTCCAGCAGCGAGCGCAGTCTGGATTCGGTGGCGTGTGAGATGAGGTTCACGACCTCCAGAGGCACCTCCGTCACGCCCAGCTTCTTGGCTGGGGAGCAGAACCAAACAGAACCATGAGAACCATCAGAACCGAACCAGCATGAACAGTTCAGCTGGAAAGAAACCATTAAGCATCCATTGCTCTCAGATACTGAAAATGCACCATAATGCAGCCCTGACCATGCAATTGGTGTTGCAGTGGCTCCCCCTGCTGGTCAAGATAAATATATAATATTACCTAAATAATGGATGTACTGACCTGAGTCCAGGATGCGGCGGTGCAGAAGGCCTGGCGGCAGAAACGCTTCGTCTTTACAGGACCGGATCTTGGTGCCGACGAGCTCTGAGCTGGTTGCTAGGATACGGGCGTTTTCCTCGTTAAGGTTGACTCCGGCCATTGAAGCCACATCGTTGATGTCGTCGTCGTCTCTGTGGAGGTTCAGCGAGAGCCAGAACTTTTAGATTTGACTGAATGACTGGAAGTTCAACGTCCCGACTAAACCATGAAACTCTGAGCTGATGAAGCCCGGCTCTCCAGCTCACTGTGACGTTTATTCAGTTATTCATTTCTCATCACCACCAGGAGAAAAGTTACACATCTGACCTGCATTAAAAAGGTCGCTTGTAATTAGTAAAACTAAAAGCAAGCTGGTTGTTACTATAGTAACCAGTAATAAAGCTGCTGAAGCTGAATGAGCTTTTTATTTTCACCATACAGTCTGACTCAAACACACATTTATTGATGTTTATTTTGAGTTTATTCAGCTGTGATTAGGTGATCATTTCTGAAGCTGAATCAGAAACATTCAGAATGGCTGTAAAACCAGTTATCTGCCAGGTTAGGTATGAAGTTTCTGTTCCTGGTGCTGATTGGACATCAAACCCACCTGAAGGTCCCGCCCCCGGGGTCAGTCGGTTTCTTCTGATTGGCCTGAGCTGCCAGGTGGACAGGAGCTTTACCTGCCATGGTGGTGGGTCCCCGCAAGAGTGTGGCTGCAAGGGGAGACGATTCAGAGAGGGCAGGTCTGAATGCATCGTTCACTTCTCCTTAGTAAACCTCAAGAACTTCTTAAGTATTTTCAATGTAAGTTTTCATACTTTTTCACTTTGGTCATGACAAAAACACAAATAGTTTTAATTCACTATTATATGACATTAATTGAGAATAAACCCATAATTTAACCAAAAAAAAAAAAAAAAATCTCCCAATTTCAATAACTTGAACATATGGAACCTTAATTCCAATTACACGGATCAATAACTCATTGAGCCATTGGGAATAATGAATATTTCCAATGGCAACTATTCAGCTGTAACATTTTTCAAAGTTAGGCTTTTAATTTAACTTTAGATTGCACCACAAAATACAAATAATACAAAAATAGGCAGCTTAAAAGGACTTTATATAGAAATGAAACATTTTCCAGTCCTTGAAAACACCTAAGTGAAATTCAAGCACTTTCAAGGATTTAGGTGACCCATTTTTATAAGCTTCAGCCTCACCTGGATGTCTGATTTGCTGACTGAGGACCACAGGAGAACGGGTCTGGATGGTCTGGACTGTAGCTCTGGCCACAGCCTGCAGCAGAAAACAAAACATCATCATGTTTATTATTAATCACCACTGAAATCACAACCTTGTTTAGACATATTAAAGCTGACATATTATGCTTCTTTGAACATGTTACGATTGCTCTATATTGTTCATGACACTTTTTGCAGAAAATCATGTTTAGACAATAAAATTTTAGTCTCAGTTCTGCTTATTTTGAGCTCCTTACAGAATGAACCTCATCACTTTAAATCCAAATGAGATGCATGTAACCCAAGCCTGTCACAATAAGCAATAAATCAATTAATCAAATTAATCACATGGTAAACTTACATGAGCTCAATAATTTTCATTCTCATTAATAATTTGTGAAGGGCAATTCTGTTTACAGAAAGTTCATAATCTATTTTTATGCGTTGCTAGATGACAGGTGGAACTCTGCTGGTGTTGCTAGGTAACAGGCTGGGCTATCCTGGGGTTGCTAGATGACAGGTGGAACTCTGCTGGTGTTGCTAGGTAACAGGCTGGGCTATCCTGGGGTTGCTAGGTGACAGGTGGAACTCTGCTGGTGTTGCTAGATAACAGGCTGGACTATGCTGGTGTTGCTAGGTAACAGGCTGGGCTATGTTGGTGTTCCTAGGTAAGGGGCATTGCCTGCTGATTTGATGTTACATTTGGAAGGTTTTTGAAACATCTCATTTTCTAGACACCAAAAAACTTTAATTTATGACCAAAATATAGCTGGAAGTTTATTTTAAACATTTGGGCCATTTTAGAGACCTAAGTAGAGACCTAAAAAAGTGCAAATATGTTTTTTTTTTATAGGTCCTCTTTAAACCACTAAAGCAGTGAAGGATGGGTTGCTGAGTGTTACCGTGTTTGTGATGGGTGGAGTCAGGCGGACCGTGGTTGCCGTGGCGTTGACGGGCAGCCGCGGCCTGATGGCTGCTGCGGTGAGGGAGCCGGGGGCGGCTGGAGGCGGAGCTGAGGTGGTGGGCGGAGCCGTAGTCAGAGACTGCTGGCTGTTGAGCAGAGTCTGACGCAGAGCAGGGAGGCTTTTCTGAGGAGATAAACACAAAGTTCATCACTGCAGGAAGCTGCTGGTGGAGGTTTGGTGCTTTTATCAGCAGATTTCATCTTAGACAACATTGCAGAACCTCATGTTTTCTAATTTGGGGTATAAAAGTATTCATACCGAAAACATCTGGTACAAACCTAAACACATGCAGAATATGTTTAGGTTCTGCACATTCTGCATGAATGTGCAATGGAAGACTTTGTACTGAAGCTGCAACTAATGATTACTTGATTAGTCGTTTATTGTCACAGTTAATCAGATAAAAAAGGCATTTTTTCTACAAAATTATAAGTACATTAAAATAAACAGAATTACAGTCAGTTTAGAATAAGAAAAAACCTTTTATTGCATAAAATGCAATAACAGATTGATTTAGGCCAGGGGTGGCCAAGTCCAGTCCTCGAGAGCCACCATCCTGCAAGTTTTAGAAGTATCCTTACTCCAACAGACCGGGATCAGCTCTACAGAGGCCTGATAACGAGCCAGTCATTTGATTCAGGTGTGTTGAAGCAGGGATGCATCTGAAACTTGCAGGATGGCGGCTCTCGAGGACTGGACTTGGCCACCCCTGATTTAGGCTTTCATCATTTGTAGCAAAGGATGAATCTGCAGCTAAAAATATTTCTAACATCAACATGTCAAAAACTCAGCCTTCCTGCTTGACTTATCAGTATGTGTAGAGCTGACCTAGTCATTATTTTTTATATTAATCTGTTAATAAACGGACATCAAAAGGTGCTTTTTGATGTCCATTTATTAGTTTTAGATTCACCCCGTTTTTTTTGAACGGGGTGAATCTAAAACTTGGTAGAACATATTTACAGATATATTTTTTATTTTTATTTTATTGTTTTTATATTTTTGTACAGTTTGGGCTTAATTACTTTTCTGAGTGTGTTGTTCTTTCATCAAATTGCCTTTTTTAGAGTCTGTATACTCCAGTTAATAATGAATGGATTACTAAATTAACTGATGATCACTTCAATAATCGATTCATCACGATTAATCATTACAGCCAATATTCACTCCTTTACCAGCAACTATGGTTATTAACCTGTAATAACCATAGTTACAGTCTGATAAACATTCATTCAAATCTAATAACATGAATATTAACATGAATAACACATTTATTAACATGAAATTACTGTAACTAGCAATATTTTCACTTATCTAATTTTATATATTTTTATAAATGTAGTTACTGACATGCATAGTCATTAACGTCTAGTTAATACCATTTTTAAAATTTTATAATTCTTAAAAAATATTAGGATTAATAACAGTAAAAAACAGAGTTCAATTACCACAGCAATTAGAATCAGTTAACCTTATTTGCAAATGCAGCTTTAAAGGCAGAAATATGTATTTTTTCAGGACAGGTACCTTGAGGAAGGGGATGAGGTAGGGCTGTGGGGAGGACTTCAGCTCAGCCTGCAGCCGAGACGTGAACTCCTCGGGTTCGATCTTTGCGTCCTGAAAAGATGTTAGAGCGCAAAGACGTGAAGATGTGAAATATAACGGCACAAAGACAAAGTGTTCAGGGATGTAACAGGCGGACACATTCAAGCTTTAGGAAATGAAGTCACAGGAACAAAAAGCAAGAGGATAAAAGAGGACACCATGAAGACACGAACTGGACCTGAGGAGCATCTGGATGCAGCAGAGCTGGGCAACATGGCTTAAAAACAATATCTGATTTTTTTTTTTAAACCATTTTTTTCTTGCTTTCTTTTCTCGGGAAGGAATTACAAGTAGTGTTTATTATTTCAATCATCCCTTCTGTCAGTTGTACGATGGAGTAGAAGCATCAGGAAAAGGATCTTAGCAGCTTACAAGCAGGTCCTGAACGAGGGTCTTCACATTCTTGGACGTATCGGGAGACGGGGAGTTATGCGACGCCAGCTTGATGAGCGTGGACAAGAAGTTCTTGCATTTCTTCACGTTTTCCTGCATTTCCTGTTGGGCACAAATACGTGTGAAAAACAAAGCAAGAGCGGGAAGCCGGAAACGTTAGAAAATGATGGGAGCCAACCTGCGACACCACGGTGACCCTGGCGCCAGGCGGGGCAGCGGGAGGGGGCGTGGCGCCGCCACCGGG
The DNA here is from genome assembly GCF_001443285.1 of Poecilia latipinna. Lineage (NCBI taxonomy): Eukaryota > Metazoa > Chordata > Actinopteri > Cyprinodontiformes > Poeciliidae > Poecilia > Poecilia latipinna. The sequence goes on from NW_015115337.1 coordinate 20,156, forward strand.
TAGCGGTGCAGGCTTGGCGGCGGGCGTCACCCCCGCCGTGATCACCGTGGAGGTTTTCTGAGGCGGCGGCATCTTCACGGCTCCGGCAGCAGGAACAGCGAGGGGCTTCAGGAACAGAGAGGCATGATTAGATCCAACCAATCGAACTGCATGGCTCAAAGCATATTCATGTGTTAGAATGGCCCAGTCAAAGTCCTAACTAAATCCACTGGAACTAAGGACTAAGCAGATGTTATTAGTTAACTGATTGAAACTCATTTTAATCTAATAAAACATTAATCGATAATTAATGGTAAGTTTATTAATTGCTTGCTATCCTAGTCTGTTTTATGTCGGGCTATGATCTGTCTTCACCTGTTCCACCTCTCAGCAGGATAACTTACCTGAACAGAGGTGGTGGAAGGAGACTGGACTATTCTGGTGGGAGCGGGTGCAGCCAGCCGGACCGTCTGGGGGGCTCCGGGCACCTGCAGACGATTTATGGTTTGTTTCAGAATAAAAATCACCTGATTCTGATTTTACTGAAATTACAGATTAACTCCAGAATTTATGAAGAAGATCTTCGTCAAGTTCTGATGGTCTCAAACTCACCGTGGTGGCGGTGCTGACCCGGATAGTCGATGTTGTCAGCGGTGTTGCGGGTCTCTGGGTGACCACTGTCTGACTCTGCTGCAGCTTGGCCTGGGCCTGGGCCAGAGCCTGCTGAGGAACCAAGACCAGCTGACCCGTCTCGGTCCGGACCAGAACCATGCCTGCAGGAGAAGGATCAAAGCAAGTGATCGAAGAGGTTCTACAGACTGAATGAAACAGAACAGCTGAGCTGGATGGAAATCTGAACCAACTAGACAGACTGGAGAATTGAGAACAAATTAGATCAAATATTTAGAGTTTGTTTTTGTGCTCAGCTTTAGGATGAAACATGAAAAACTTCAGGCAGACTAAACCTGAAAATCTGGGAAAAATTAACGAGAATTCAAAGAATTTCCAGTTTGAGATAAAATGATTAGAACTGAAACAGTTAATCAGATTAATCATGATGAATCCCTTATTGAAATAGTCAAGTAATTTTGTAATCGATTAATTGTTAACTGGAGTATACAATCTCAAAAAAGGATATTTGCTGAAAGAACAGCAGTCAGAGCAGCAATTAAACAAAAACTGTTCAAATAAATACATACATTTTGCATTTAAGATGAAATAAAAAATAAAACTTTGTACATATGTTCCACCCAAAACTAAAGTGTCTTAGTTTTAGTTTCACCTAGTTCAAATTCTGTGGAAAAAAAAATCTTCTTTTAATCATGTTTTGTTATCCGATTATTACTACACTGCAAAAAAACAAAAATCTTACCACGTATTTCTGTCTAGTTTCTAGTGCAAATATTTTAATACATGTGAACTAAAACAAAAATAACTTACAAGCAACTTTTCAGAAAGATACAGAAGCTTGTCTTAAGTAAATAATTCCTAAATATTAAGTTCAAAAACAGTAAATGTTAAACTTAGGGCTTCAACTAACATTGATTTTAGCAATCGATTGTTCTGACGATTAATTGGATAAAAAAATCGGCATATTCTGCAAATTTTTTATTTAGCCACTTACATCTTTTGTACGATTTTATAAGTACGTTAAAATAATTCAATTCCTTTCTTAAATAATAAAATAAACATTACTTAAAATGCAACAACAAAGCATTTCTTTAGCATACGCTTGATCATTTGTAGCAAAAGATGCATCTGCAGCTAAAATATACTTCCAACATCAACATGAAGAGTCCTTGCTGCCCAACTTCACATCAGAACAGTGCAAGACTGAACTGTTGATCAGTTTTTTATTAACAGATTAATAACTAAACCAAAAGTTATTAAAAATTATTTTATCATTATTTTACAGTATTTAACCAGGAGAAGCTAAACTATGTAAATATGTGTAAAACATATTTACAGACAGTGACCAGAGATTGTTCTTATATGCAATATATATATTTTGTACAGTTTTAATTACTTAGAATATGTTGTTCTGATTGAAACTAAAGACTCCAGATGATCCAGAGTCTGTATACTCCATAAAGTCTTAATCAATTACTAAATTAGTTGTCAAATATTTCAAAAAATGTTTTATCCCCATTAATCGTTTTAGCCCTTGTTCCACTTTCAGATGTTTTCACTTATAGAAAAATGTTCCATCTGTCAGTGGATCAAGTACCTTTTCAACCAATATTAAGGACTTATTTACTTAAAACTGTTCCACTTGATAAGAAGAAGTTTTTTCCAGTGCAGCTAAGTCAGAGCGTTTGGATCTTTGAATTGTCCCTCCAGAACCAGGAGCCACCATCACAGGACCGATCATAAGCAGGTGTGTGTTCTCACCTGGAGGGATGGTGAAGCCGGGCGGCAGCTGGATGGTTGTCTGCTGCTGAGGCCGGACAGCCAGGGGGGTCTGCGGGGCAGCCGGCCGGGTTGTGGCGGTCACCAGCTGGGGTCTCTGCGGCTGGATGGAGGTGGCCGCCCCAACAGCAGCACCGGGCGGCCTCACCCCGGTCTGAGCCACTCCGTTGATGGCCGGCTTGGCTGCTGCGAGCGGTGTGCTGGATCCGGTCTGGGTCTGGATGATGGAGGCCTGGGCTGCAGCCGGAGCCGGAGCCGGGGTGCTGGTCACCAGCATCTTGGTGTGCATTAGAGGGTTGTTGTGGTTCAGGACCTGAGCGGCTGATAGGGAGGCTGAACCCTTCGGGTCCAAACCGTTCTGGGCGGTGCTGATCACGGGGCTGGGGAGCCCCTGTAGGGTCACAGCAGGGGAGCCCGCCGGGGATTGAGGAGCAGGGAGTCCGGGTTGTGAAGCCAGGGTGGCGCCGGGTGGAGGGGCACCGGGTGAGCCCTCCACTTTCCCGGCTCCGGTGCTGCCGTTCAGGGGCTGTAAGCTGGGGGAAGAGGTCCGGATTGCCTCCACCGGGCTGGGAGCCAGGGCAGCAGCCCGGGGGAAGCTAGCAGCGGGCTGGCTGCTCAGAGTTACCGGTACGGGTAAAGCGGTCAAAGAGGGCGCTCCTGCCGCTTGCAAACCGGTTCCGGTGTTTCTTATTGCCCCGGCGGTAACAGAGGAGGGAACGGTTTGCCCGGACAGAGGCTGGTTGGCGCCCGGTTCCCGGGTCGACCCCGCGGTTTGGTGCCCTTGTTGAGGCTCCGAAGACCCCGCTTTCCCTGAGAGGCGGCTAGCCGCCGCCACGTCCCGCTTCCCGTCCGGATCAGAAGCCGCGGGGAGGTTTCTGTCGCCCAGCTGGGACTCCAGGGAGCCCACCAGGTCGCTGACCGCCTTCTCGTCCACCTCGGTGGACAGCATGTCCTCCAGCGGGTCGGGGGCTCCCGCCATCTTTGATGCTTCGCTGTTGTGCAAATCGTTTTTTAGAATGTACGCATGCGCCGAGGATCCGGCTGCATTCGGAGAAAAGATCTAGATGGATCAAAGATCTAGATATGCCAAATGTTTCGAGAACTGTGGGAAAAGCAGTTCCAAAGCAACAAAATTACACCTTTTTAATTATTTAGAGTCCAAAATAAAACAGAAGATATCCCAATAAATGTATATAATAATAATAATAATAATAAATAATTTGAAATAGTAGAAATGTCGCTTATTTTTAATAGGCCTAATATAAGATCAAAAACTTAACCTAAGCGGTTTGTTTCTAGTCTTTTGTAGATAATTAACAGTTAGCAGATGAATGAGCCATTGTATTGTTTATTATACGCCAGTAAATATAAATGGTTTTTAGGTTTTTACTCGCATTTCATAATGCGTATGTTCGGAAAAAAAAAAAACTCAATACACTTCTATTCATCATAGATCTATGATTCACGGCGCCACGAAGTCACGCGATACTCCAAATCCCGTTATCCCCCGCGCTCAGAGCTGTGCCAATGGAGGTGGAGGCGGCCATGTTGTAGCTGCAAAGCGGCGTCAGCGTCAGAGGGAATCGAATCGAAACACACTGGGAGAGTCCCCCCTCAATCCCTCTCTGCTGACCGCGCGGCTCGGAGGCATCGGCCCCTTCTTATTCCTGTTCCCAGAGCCGAGAAGCGGGAGCCACCATGAGCGGCGGGACGCCTTATCTGGGTAGTAAGATCAGCCTGATCTCCAAGGCCGAGATTCGCTATGAAGGGATCCTGTACACCATCGACACCGAGAACTCCACCGTGGCCCTTGCTAAAGGTAAGAGTTTTACCTGGGCTCAAGGTAAGAGGTTCCTCGAGGCTAAAGGTGAAGTGGAGGCGGTGTGTGGGTGTTTAACGGAAACTTAAGCTAGCTAACTGCTGCGGCTGAAGTTAGCTTGTTATTGAGAGCCTTTCAGTTTAAAGGTGTATGCTGTTGTTTTTTAAGACATATTAACTATTAAAGATTAGCTCTAATCTGAACACTAATAACACATTTTTCAACGTATTTTTTCATTTAGGAAGCCTTTATTTTATATATCCAAACAAAACTGTTCAACTGCAGTCCCTTTTTGACCTTTAGTTCATAATGTAAATAAGCCTGTCTTATTTTCATTATGACAGACTTATGTCATAATGAGCATGGTACTGCGGCACCATGCAGTATTTTCCAGAATTAGATGTTAATAGTTCTAATATTTTCGAAATTTAGCAAAGTCTTAGCTCTTCAGCAGGACAGAGTTCTTAAAATATGGAGAATAGCCCTTGAAGTGCTGATTCAGAAAAGGTGAATCAGACACTAACTTCACCATGCCCCTGAAGAAATAAACAGAGGGATCCAGATAACTCTGGACCTGGCCTCTAATTGACTATAAAGGGAAATTACACGGAATAATTAATGTAAACTCCAGTGATTATTTTAAAAACTATCAAAATTATTAAAAAATGAATTCAGTCATCAAATTTCTAATAAAATAGTTTCAAAGCAAGATGCTGATTAATTTTAATAGTTCTTGCTTTTTACAGGATATTTTTATTTAATTTGAGCCAACTAATCAGTTTTGGGTAAACTGATCTCGATTTTAAACAACTTTGAAATTGTGGAAACAGAAGCAAACATCTGATTTTGGAGCATCTTCAGCTGGATTGTTGTGCAGGAAGGACGCCCTCTGACTTCTGAGATTTATAAACTGTACATCAAAATAGGACAAAATCCAGCCTGTCACCAGACTGACCCACTGGCTTAGCTGTAAATCAGGGTTCACACATAATCAGTTTGAGTCGAGAGATTTAAGTGAAATGCGGCTTTTTCTGCTTGTTACTTATACCAGAATATGATTGAAATGATGCTTCATTCTGTTAAAGAAACTTAAAATCATCTGAGAGGCACAACAGAATTTAACTCCAGTAAAAACAATAACTCCAGACGTGTTTCTGACTTCCAGGACTTGCATTGTTAAAGATGAGTGACATCAGCTGATGTTAATCCATAAATCTCTTATGTTTAAGTGTCCGGAGCTTGTTGAGGAAAATCCCACTTTGCTGCTGTGTTTGTGCCCTGCGTGGTTTTTCATAATAAAAGTCTTTTCTGAAAGTAGGTAGAAAGGCTTTTAATTTGCCATGTTTAGCGCTGCTGGAAGTTCTTTTTTTTTTTTTTTTTTCTTTTTCTCGAAGTTAGGCCTCACTTTTTTTCCCAAAATGTAAAAATCTTTAGCTGTTTTTTTCCCGGATCCAAAGGGAAACTGAGATTTTGGGGACGCAAAACGCTGCTGTGCTTTTTTGTTTGATTTTTGCAGGTTTCAGATTGGAAAATTTTGAACCTCAGTTATTTATGTAAACATGGAAAACGCTAACCTATTAGCCTAACCTCTAACCTGACCTATAACCCCAAAAGCACACATGACAACAATGGCGACCTACATGTTTATGGTTCTACTATAAATTAAATCATAACACCTTATAAAAACAACTTTTTAGTTACTAATGAGAATTATATTTTGTTTGCAACTTTTCCTGTTAGTTTAAAGTTTCAGCCTGAATGTGGAGTTGTTGGTTTTTTTGTTTTTCTTTGCCACACCTCCTAACTGTCAAACTGTGATTCAGACACTGAGTTTTCTTTGCCTCAGTCCGCTCCTTTGGTACCGAGGATCGCCCGACGGACCGGCCCATTCCTCCGCGAGACGACATCTTTGAGTACATCATCTTCAGGGGCAGCGACATCAAGGACCTGACGGTGTGTGAGCCGCCCAAACCGACGTGCTCACTCCCCCAGGACCCGGCCATCGTCCAGGTATTTCTGTTCTTATGTCGCTGAGTGTCACTGGATTTTACTCAAATTCTCTCAGAGGCTTTTTGTTCTAATTAATAATGCAATAATTTTATAGCAAATTATTTTTTTGTCCTGCTTGGCAATAAATTAAACATGCAATAGTTTAATGACAAAAAGCAGAAATAATTATACAGTAAGTCGGGGAAAAAGGTCCCACATGTTTCCTTTATGAAGACAAAAAGTCACAATGAAATGAAACCAAACTATGATGAAAAACCAAAAACTACTCTAACCCTGGTTCTGACCCAGTTTCATGATCTCCTGACCCTGTGCGTTTCTTCTTCTGCAGTCCTCCATCAGCACCAGCTCCTCCTCAGCGGCGGCCTCGGCTCCGACTCCCTTCCAGTCCTCTGGCTCCTACGGCCTTTTCAACAGAGCTCCGGCTCCCGCCTACAACCAGTTCAGCACCAGCCCACTGGTCTCGCCCCAGTTTGGACCCGTTGGTGTGGGTAAGTTGGGGCGGTGGGGAGGTTCTGCTTCAGGGCGGCATGATATCCAAGGGTTCAGAGTCTGTGAGTGGTTCTGGATCACGTTCTTCATGCCACAGGAAGTGAGGAGGCGTCGGGTCAGAGGCGTCGGTGTGAGGCCTTCGCCGCTTCCTCGACATGTTTTGATGATTTTAGATTCAGGAGAAAGTTGATTTAATGGGAGCAAAGGTTTGATAGATAAACTCATGTAGTCTGTGATTATTTCTTCAAAGCAGACATGTTGCACAATCGTTTCAAAATCCTGCTAATGATGATGATGATAAGTTGATACTGATGAAGTGCGTCTTACTTTTTTAAAAGCAATATGAAACTTTCAGCATTCCTCATTTTCATTTTTTATACTTTTTCCTGTAGAAGTAGTTAAAAAATTACTAATATCACAACTTTATTTTGGTAATATTATGATTTTATTCTCCTGTTATTTTGACTTTCTTTTCATACGTCTTTTTTTCTCGTATTATTACAACTTTATTCTCACATCAGTATGATTTTTATTTTCTCCTATTATTTTGTTCTCGTAATATTATGAGAACTTTTCTCTCATATTATGACAAAAAAATTTTTTTGCAATGTTATGACTTTATTCTTGTCATTTTTCTTCTGGCCCTAATACTCCATCCTACTTTCTGTTGTTGATCCGGTTCTATTTTTTTTACTATAAAAAGATCCAGAATCTTTTTTTTATTTTATTTTATTTTATTTTTTTTATTAAAGCTTGAGAACGTTCTCTTGGTGCGCCCCCTGCAGGACATTCCTGTAACATCACCTTTTACTTTGCGTCCAGTTGGTTCTGTTCATCTGCAGCTTTCCGAGTCTCGACTCCAAACTCAGAATAATTCTTTAGTCCCAGTATCAGCTGGACCCAAACTGGCATCTGTGTGTAAAGCAGAAGATCTTGATGGCTGGGAGAGTTTCCTCCTAACCTCCAGGTCAAAGTGTTCAGATTAGATCAGTGACATCAGATGGATGCATTATCGGTTCTGTTTAGGCACTAACTGGGTTCGTGTCGACTCAGCTCCAGCTCTCGGTGTGTGTGGTCGGTTGGTGTTCTGGTATCGATACGCCCCAGATGTTCTGCAGATGTTGGTCCATCAGTCTGGAGCAGAGTGTGTTTCCAGGTCTCAGTTCTGTTGCTGTTCTCCCACACAGGGCGGTCCACAGTCTTCTTTATGAACTCCAGTCTGAGCGGTTCTGACTTGCGCTCTGTCGGGACTTTAACTGAAGGTAAAGACCAGCAGGAAGTGAACTCCCAGATCGGTACCAGTGGTGTGTAGAGGGTGATGGTTCATCCTGTCCTCGGGTGTTTTCCTGTCCTGCTCATGTTGACCCACAAACACTCTGCTGGTGTTTTCCTGCTGCAGCAAATATTAACCTGCTTCTGACTTTTCACTCTTCACTGCTTCACCTTTTCTTTCTGCAGAAATTCAGCTGAAACAAACTGCAGACAGGAAGCTAACAAACTCCATAACTCTTTGCTTCCAGGATCAGTTGTTCTCTAGGTTTATGAGAAAATGACTGAAATTCACAAATATCAAATTTTATATTTTTCTTGCACTGTAAAATCACCAGATCTTACCATATAGTTTCTAGTGTAAATATTTTGGTACTCTTTAAATGAGGCAAAACTAACTTACAAGTAACTTTTCATCAAAATATAGGAGCTTGTTTTAAGTCAATAATTCCTTAATACTGATTTAAAAAGTCCTGGTTCCATATTTCACTTATTACACGGGGAAAATGTGTTATTTTTAAAATAACACATTTATTATGGAATGTATTATTCCAATGAAACTAGTATTTTTCATCAATATTAAGGAATTATTGACTTAAAACAAGCTCCTATGTCTTGATTAAAAATTACATGTAAGTTAGTTTAGTCCTTTTTCAAGCGTAAGAAGATATTTTCTCTAGAAACTAGACAAAATGCTTAAGATTTTATGTTTCTTCAGTGTTGTTCTGTTTAACCTACAGGGCGATCCGGTCTCTGGAGTTACTAATCAATCTTTAATTTGTCTCTCTCCTCGCCGGTTCTCCTCAGGCTGCAGCAGTCCCAGTCTGGAAGCTCTCAGGAAGAGTCCCACCCTGGATCAGGTGAGCCAGAGAGGCCCGTCTGTCCCGGCGTCCACCGCCACGGCTCCAGCCCCCGGTCTGGGACGGAGAAGCCCGGCACACGGCCGCGCCGCGCCGGCGGGTCCGTCTCAGAGCAGCCAGAAGGCCCAGCAGCAGGACGGAGTGGACAATCTGAGAGGTGAGAACCTCAGTTTCTGAAGATAAACATAGAGGGTAACCAGGGACCATGATACTGCCAGAGTCAGTCTGCCAAATAAAAACAAGCTCAGGGATCCAATCTGAACCTTGTAAACAAAATAGTTTGGGTCTGTTGGACAGAAAGCTGCAGACTGCTGCTCAAGTTCGTCATGGAAACAGATTAAAGGGGCAATATTATGTATTTTCCATCCACATTTGTAGCACAATCAAGTAACAATGTTACCTTCAGTTGTTATAAAAATGCTGACTATATAAAAGACAACTTAAAAGAAATTTGACGCCCTGAATTTGGGCCTCTGTCTCTTTAAAACTCCTGCTCTTTTTAAAACTCCACCTTCAGGAAGTCATCATCACATCACTCCTCCTACTAACCCTTTAACAACGTTTTTACCAGCGTTGCATTGAGAAGTAGCTCCTATAATGAGCTCACCCGGTGTTTGCTAATTACTGCTGGCTAGTCCGAAGGAGCGGAGTTGGAGAAGGCTCCTCTGTGAGGTGGAAGCTTGGAAACTGCAGCACGGAGTTTAGTGACGCAGCTGCTCCCTGGTCGCTGTGTGGAGACTCAAACTGTGTTGCTGTTCCAGGATCAGACGTCCAGAGCAGAGCTGAGGGCGATCAGGCGCGAGGAGAAGGCAGGGAGCCCAGTAAACGCTCCACAGGTCAAAGCCTTGTCCCCTCTGCAGCCATCCTGCATGCCCTCCATCTGTCTATTCGACTTCATCTCCACAGGGATGATGGAGACTCTGCATCTCCTCCATCATTCTGTCACTAAGGGTGTTTTCACACCTGACAGTCCGGTAGACTCTGTTAGATTGGAGACCAAAATTGCAATATTTGTTACATTTTCAACTGCTGCAGTTCTTTCATACTGCACTGTCAGACGATCCAAACATTTTGAAAAACCAGTTCCCCTCCTCACCTGTGGGGGGCGCTGCACTGAAGGATACGACATGAAAACCTCAGAAGAAGACACTGAGCACAACTTCCTTCTTCACGAAATGTAAAGAGAAACGGAGTGGCGTCAGATTTTAGCATTTGTAGGATTTCTCTCTTGTCTTTGGTAAAAGACGACGAGTCATTTCTTTAGACTCATGTGTTTTGGTTGCTTTTACCCAGAATGCCCTGCGCTGTAGTCCACTTCCTTTTCCGGTTCGTTTGCCGTTCACATATGCATTCAAACCTCTTCAAGAAACATCAACTTTTAGATAGTTTTTTTTATTCGTTTTCAGTAGTTTTTACATGATCATCCCAGATGACAATGAGTTCTGTTTATTTTCAGATAACATATTATGACTTAATTTCCAGAAATTACTGTTTTTATTACACCCCACTTTTAATTTTAAGAAAATATGCAACATTTACATTTTTTTGATTTGGTTAAATTTGATATTAATCACATTAAATTTTATTTTATTCCAACAGTTCTTATGTTTGTTTTTGTCTTTGGTCTTTCTCTTGTCAGAAACTTTTCCATTTCTTGCCTGCTATGCTAGCTGGAAGAGCAAAGATGAATTTGACTGGCAGCCAGTTTGAAAATAAGCATCGGAAATATTTAAATTATTTTTACTTACATTTTATAAAAGAAAAAAAAACATGATTGAATAACAAATACATTTCAAATAAAAATGATGGGATTCAGTTTTGTTATTTTTTTTTTCTTCTCTCCAACTTTTTGAGACCCCCTCTTTGAAACCTTCTAATCCAGAGTTGGATTAAAGCAGATTAAGCAGGACTGGTGTGAATGCATCCTAACTCCTGCAGCTCTTCATCCTCACCTTCTGTTCTACGGCTCCATCTCTGCATCTCCTCCATTTGTTCCGTTTCTCTTCTTCCTCTCGGCTGACGCTGCGCTTCTGTCTCTCTCCAGCAGGCGGCGGCGGCACGGCGAACCGGCGCGGCCGCGGGGGCGGCCATCACGGCAGGGGCCGCTTCAACGTGCGCCGAGACGGACCCATGAAGTTCGAGAAGGACTTTGACTTTGAGAGCGCCAACGCCCAGTTCAACAAGGAGGAGATCGAGAAGGAGTTCCAGAGCAAGCTGAAGCTGAAAGGTTGGCGTTAACTGGTTATACTGGGAAATCTGAGGGAAGCATCACTGGGATGTAAAACGGAACACATCTCTTTAATTAAAGGAAATAGAAACAACCTGTAGGTTTTAGTTTTTGCAGCTAAACTGTGATTCTTTTGTCTCTCAGATGAGAAGTCGGAGAAAGCGCTGAATGGAGAGGATAAGGGAGACTCTGGAGTGGAAACCCAGAACAGTGAAGGCAACAACGAAGACGAGAGCGACCCGCTGGGCCCAAACTGCTACTACGACAAGTCCAAGTCGTTCTTCGACAACATCTCCTGTGACGACACGAGGTACGGAGCTGGTTCTGAATCCTGGAGGCAGACTGGTAGACGATACACAACGCAGCATGTGAACCGATTCCTGAACAGATCTGAACATGTAAACTGATTCCTGAACAGATCTGAACATGTAAACTGATTCCTGAACAGATCTGAACATGTGAACTGATTACCAACTGATCCAAACATGTGAACTGATTTCTGAACCAGATCTGAACACTTATAAATAAATGAATCTGAGAAATCGGAAGCAGGTAAAGACCCATTAAAAGAATCACTTAAAGAACTGATGAAATTCCTTTAACTAAGCAGGAACTGGTTGGGATCAGTCAGATCAGGAATATTTGTGTCATTGAGCAGCAGATGAGTGAATCCTGTGAACAGCAGCCATGTTTCTTTGTTTTCCTGCTCTGACTCTGATCTTTTGGTGTTTTTAGGAAAGCTGGAGATAAATCTGGAGCTTCAGGTTTCCCTCGGTGAGTTTCTGACTCAAACTGATTCTGGAGGCTGAATTATAAATCAGTCTTTCTGAGTGCGATCGGAGCTCTGATCAGAACATCGTCAGCGCTTCTGTCAGCAGATGTTTACAGTTCTATCAGCAGCTTTTTGTTCTTCTAAGGGGATTAAACCCGATTAGACTCTAACCAGATTAAACTGGATTTGTTGGCTGTTTCCGCGGCGCTCTGAGCGTTCCCTTCTCCTCCTGCAGGGAGCGCCGGCAGACCTGGGCGGAGGAGAGGAGGATGAACGCAGAAACCTTCGGCATCCCTCTGCGCCGCGGCCGCGGAGGTTACCGGGGCCGCGGGGGGATGGGCTTCAGAGGGGGCAGAGGTCGCTCGGCCAGCCGGGGGTCCTTCGGGCCCCCACAGGGCGGCGGCGGCGGTGGCGGCGGCGGTGGCTTCAGGGGAGGATACCGAGGCAACCAGGCAGGGCGCGAATTCGCCAACTTACCGTACAGGGTGAGTCTGTAGCCTGAGGCTAAATTGATTTGTTTTGGTTTGTTTTTGAAGATTTAATTTTTATAAAATTAGGATATTTTCTAACAATAGACTTGTTGGGTTTCCATAGTTCAGAGTGATATCAGAGTACCCAGAGCCGCCATCTTGTTTTACAGCTTCTATTTGTTTGGATTTTGAATTTAGTCAGTTGCAGCACAGACAAAATATTATTTTACATTTATTTAATTTTTCTTTTTCTTTATAGACCCTTGCTTTTTATTTATTTATTTATTTATTTATTTATTTATTTGTGCTTGAATCTCATTGGTGGCTTCAGTATGCAGGGGGAAGATTGTAAAGGAATGTGTTTCAGCTATTGATTGGAAAAAACTGGCTATATGATTGGAAATATTTTTACACTTTTCTCTTTTTGTTCCATGAAAGCATCAATAAGATTCAGCTAATTCAGAAATATGATTAAATGCAGCTACTGTGTGCAGTTTAGAGATTAAAATCTGTTTTTATCTTTTAAATAAGTGGCATCCTGATTCAAATGGGATTATTTTTCGAAAACAATATTAGTTTGTGGCCATACAGTTACCTAAAAAAGAAGCAAAAGTAGTTTTTTAAATCACAATCTTTATCACAACAGTACCACAAAATATCGCCGTAAAATTCTAAGTCCATATTGGCCAACTCTAAGTATAGTTTTGTCTTTCCATAAATTTTAGCTGTTGCCTATAAGCTTTCTAAATGCAGTATTTGTTTTCTTGTTGTTGCTGTTGTTCTGCTGCAGAAGGACAACAAAGTGGCGGCGTAGTGTCGACAGGAGGAGGCGGCTCTGTCACGCTGGAACTTCCTCCGTGGGAAAACGGCTAGCTTTGGTTCTCTCCTGTCACTAAACTCCCGAAGATCGTCGTCTCCTCGTCGTTTCTGTCACCAGCACTGGAGTAGACTCTGAATGCAGCTTAACGTTCCGTCTGTCTCAGACCACCATGATAATGATGCATTTTATTAGAGAAAGCGATTCCCTCTAAATGTTCTAGTTCCTCAGCTGTGGTCGCTCTCGTAGCTTTATCAGGGTTCCTCCTTCAGAGGGCGCTGCAGGCTCTCTATAACATGGATTTTTTTTTTCTACTATGGCGTTCTCTCGTCCCCCTGTCTAACATCACTGGTTTCACTGGTTGCTGTGTGGTCGTTTCTAACTCCCAGTTTGCACAGATTCACCACAGATTGTTCCTTTTTCTAAATTTTGTTTTGATTTTTTATTTTTTTTTACTGCAGGAACCTCATTTTGCTTCTATTCATCTCTGAATTTATTAAATCCAATGATACAACTGCACCATTAGGAGCAGATTTCCTCACCATGAAGTCCAGATTTATTAGTATTATGAAATATTGAATTGGTGAGAAATGGATCTTTCAAACCACTGAATTACAGACCTAAATGTTTTTTTGTTTTTTTTTGTGGTTCAGAGATGAACAGGAAGCTACAGATTTTCCTCCTGCGCTTTAACTCTTCCTACCTGGAGCCAGTTGGCCGGCCGGCCAGTCTCGTTACAGTCTTCATGAAGCCACTAAACCCGAAAGCGCTGCACGCCGGCCGGCAGGAAGTGATGTCACACAGATAGACGGAGCTGCGCACTGTAGCAATGTCGGTCAGCAATATTCCTGCTTTTGGTTCAGGCATGATCAGAACCTGTAAACGATGTCAGTCGTGTTTTTTTCTTTTTGTTTTGTTTATTTTTTGACTCCGCTGCTCGCTCGGATCAAAATATCCGACATTTAAAGATCCGATCAGAATATTTCGGTAAATTACAGGTGGTTGTGTCTTTTGACTGCTTTCAATTCGGACAGCAAACGCCGTAGTTTCTCCAGGGAAAAAAAAAAAGACTTCCCACGATCCGAAATGCAGAGCCACCTTTAAACTGTGCTCAGGAAACGGGAAAGGAACTGTTTGAGACGTTGAGGTTCCTAACTTGATGTCGGTTTGGATTTGCATAGAAACAGTTTTTGTTCTGGTGTGTTCAGTGGCAGGTTCTGGTTCCAGCCTGGATCTACAACTGAAGAAAAAAAAAGTGAGCTTTTAAATGATGCATTGTAAAATAAAAAACTGAAATAAAGACACTAAGTTTGCAGAAATGTTTGGTTTTTTTCTTCATTTTAATGGTTCAGAAATCTTGCTAATGGTCAAATAAATTTAATATTGTTGAAAAATGTGTAATTTAGATTAATTTCTTTTATATTTATTGCATTTAACACGGTAATGCATTATAAATATACTTTGTGTGTAGTTTACCTAATATATGAAGTAATTTAGTTAAAAATGAACAGGTTCTTTTTTAGTTTGAAGTTTAAAGTGATCTAATTTGGACACTAATTACCCTCCATACACGAGTCCCACACACTGATTTCACGCTACATCAGCCGTGAGGTGCAGCCAATCATAGCAGAACTTTTATTGAGTAGGCGGGGTTATGTAATGAAAACTGTGCTGTGATTGGTGGAGCCCATTTAGCCCGTGGGAGGCCTTTAGACTCCAGTTAGTTGGGCAGTCAAAGCAGCCTGAACGGGGCCGACAGGCAGAACATCCGACATCCGAGCACCGACACACCGCAGCCACCATGGCCCTGAACGCAGACCCAAACTTTCAGAAGCTGGAGCAATGGTACCGGGCCAACGGCGGTAGCCTGAACATGAGGGCCATGTTCGAAAGCGACCCGCAGCGATTCGACAAGTTCAGGTGAGAACATGAGAAGCGTTAAGAACCAGACTCCCGGTGATGGGAAGGCCCGCTTCCCGGCAGTAGACGCTAGTTTTACCCTGGCAGACTGTCAGCGGGTTTCGGTGTTCCCCGAGCCGCTGCAGATGCTCCTTCTGGCTGTCACAAGGTCACTCCTTTGCCTCCGATTTATCCTGGTAACTCCGGTCCAGATGAACGGACCGGTCCGGATCTCAACTGCCCTCCACTAACTGCACTCGTCCTGTCAGGATTCGGTCGACCCAAACGATAGAACCTGCAGGGCGAGACTTTTTGGATCCACCTGGCTAACGTTAGCGTGTGTGCTAATGTCACAGCTTCCATTATCGGACAGGGGCGTGTTCTGGTTCCGGGATTAATGAAAGTCCAAATGGAGTCGTTACTGGGCTCGTTAACCGAACTTGAAATGATCAGTTCTTCATAAAGTGGGTTCGGGTCAGCTTTCGATGTGAATTAATACTTAATCTGACGCCCACCTGTTCCTGATCCAGTCTGAAGTTCAATTTGGCTTCAGTCTGGACCGTCTGGTGCCGTCCAGAGCCAAGCAATGCTATTATCCGGATCTGAAATTGGGTCCGAACTCTCTGACCCAATCACTAGAAATGAATGAAAATAGTTTTTGTTGCAGAGATCAAGTCAGACTCTATGTGCGCAACCTCACTGCGCAGAAAGGATGCAGCTGCAGACGTGACTGGGCGCAAACTGATGATGAAGAAGAGGATGATGATGCATCTCCTCATGGCGCTGAAGGGCACATGCTGGGCTGCAGTCTGTTTTTATCTGGCTTACAAGCAGTTCTGGTCCACAATCCGAGTCCAAACGCACAAAAGATAAATCAAAGTTTGGTTTCTGTCCGATCATGAACCCCTAGTCTCGAAATCTTAAACTGATCTGGATCATAACTTCTCTGAGCACCACTTCAACATTTTTTTTTTCTCCAGTAAAATTAAAAAGTAACTGTACAATAAATTACTGAGGAACTGATCAGAACATCTGATTTGATATTTAAAAGTGGTATTACAGACAAAAATGTCTAAATTCTAGTATTTCAAAGACTAAAATGAAAGAAATGAATACAAAATAGCAGATTTCCAAATCATAACAAAACCCAGAAATCTATAAAACTACAAATATCCTGTTACAAAACTGTAAAATACTTCCAGCAGGTAGAAAATAACCTTAGAAAACAAACTGTGCACAAATAATAAGTCTTACGTTAGCTTAGCATGCATGTGTTTTTATAGTTGGTTCATTTTTATTTTCTTTATTTAATGAAATTTCACAGTATCCAGAAATTTTACTCAAGCAAAAGTAAAAAGTACAATGTAGTAAAACAACTTCTAAAAGTTTTTTTTTTTATTATTGTTTACTTCCCACCTCTGATTAGATCATATAAATCAGCTGTACTGATGTTTTCTGTTTTCACTGTGATTTTTCTGGTCCGCAGTACGACCCTGAAGACGAACGACGGCGACATCCTCCTGGATTACTCCAAGAACCTGATCAACCAGGAAGTGCTGACCATGCTGCTGGCTCTGGTGAGGAACTTCCTGCAGCTGGAAACTCGACTCATGTTTCAATTAAAAACTATCCACAGATCATGGTTCTGCAGACGGAAACTTCTGCCTTTCTGATTCTTAATAAAAAGTAAATTAAACTGACGTGTTTAAATGTAGTTTTAATAAATAAGTTGACAAAGTGACAGAAAACTGTTGAATAAAAATAAATGCATGAAAAACTGTTGATTAAAGTTGAATCCATCCACTAAAATTTAATTATTACAGACAATTACATATTTAATGTAGGTGTGTGGATTGAATTTATTCAAGACATGATTATGATTATTTATTTATTCTTTAAGTATAAATAATAGAATAAATAAATCTTAAGCAGATAAACACTTGTATTAATTCTACATCTAAAAAAATCTAGAACAGTAGTAATAACTTCATTATTCAGAATATACATTTTTAGTAATGATAAAGTGTAATGTTAATATAATTATGAATAATATTGCTAGTAATTTATTTATTCACCTTTTATTTTTATATTCAGAATTCCACTGTTAAAAATCTATCATTAACAATAATATATTATTAATTATAATGGATGATAAAACAAAAATGGTTCGACTAAAATGCAACTAGAAATAATTGCTACTCTCACCACAATGATTACAATAATAATTTATACTTAACTGTGGTTTAATGAATCAATAATGATGAATAACTTTTATTATGTGTATATTTTGTAATATTAATACCCTGTCTATTTGGCACAAGAACAAAAAAATATATTTCTGTTTTTGGCTTAAAACTTCACATTTTGATGCGTCTATTAAAGAAGAAAAATGAAGTAATGTTTGAGGTCTGCAGCTGCAGGAATGTCTGAAATGTCCCAACATGTCAAATCTGAGCTCCGCTCTGTCAGATACGCTGCTCAAACTCTGCAGCTTCAGGGGAACAAAACGTTGCCTCACCTCATGTTGAAAGAGAAAACATGTTGAGCCACAGGAAGGAGAAATGTGAGGAAACAAAGTTTAGACTGATACCACTTCCTTCTGACGCAGGATGGAGGCGCTGATGGAGAAACCAGGTTTCACCACTCTGTCCAAACTTCAGCTTTTTGACTCGGTTTGGTTCAGCAGGAAGCTGATAAAGCTTCAGAACCTTCTGGAAACCTTCAGAACTGAACAGGACTGATCAGAAACGATCAATCAAGTTCATTTATGTAGCACATTAGTTAATTCCACATGTGGCGGTGGCAAAGATCAGTCGGTCTGTTCAGGCTGTGGTTAAAAAGTCTGCTGTGGGTGTCGTGAATGTAGCCAAACGTTCCTGTTTCATCATCAAATGTTGCTAAATTAATAAAGTTCTCATGCAGTTGAAACATTTTTGACGGTTCTGGTTCTGTTTGTTTCTGCGATCAGGCCAAGTCCAGAGGAGTGGAGGAGGCCAGAGAGAAGATGTTCACTGGAGAGAAGATCAACTTCACCGAGGTGCAGAGCTTCACCTGCCCAGCGGATACCGCAGTGTGTGTTTGGATTTTTTTGTTTTTATTTTCTGACCCGTGGGCCGTTTGTGCGTCCAGAACCGGGCTGTGCTCCACGTGGCTCTGAGGAACCGCTCCAACACGCCCATCCTCGTCGACGGGAAAGATGTGATGCCTGAAGTGAACCGTGTGCTGGACAAGATGAAGGCCTTCTGCCAGGTTTGTGGGCCGACAGCCACACACGTCGGGTTTTATTCTGGTGTGTGTGTGTGTGTGTGTGTGTGTGTGTGTGTGTGTGTGTGTGTGTGTGTGTGTGTGTGTGTGTGTGTGTGTGTTTCATGAACTCGTCCTGATGTGTGTGTTCTTTACAGAAAGTGCGCAGCGGCGAGTGGAAAGGCTTCAGCGGGAAAAGCATCACAGATGTGGTGAACATCGGAATCGGAGGTTCTGACCTGGTGAGCGCGCACACACACACACACACACACACACACTAGGATTAGACCCTCCTGACCAATCAGATGCTCCAGTTGTGAAGGTTCTGGAGGAAAACAGAGGATCTGCTTCAGTCAGCAGTTCTGTTCTGGTTCTGATCCAGTCAGCCAATCAGGAAGCAGCTTTGAGTGGTCATGTGACTCTGTGGTGTGTTCAGGGACCCCTGATGGTGACCGAGGCTCTGAAGCCCTACTCAGCCGGCGGTCCAAACGTCTGGTTCGTCTCCAACATCGACGGGACCCACATGGCGAAGACGCTGAAGCAGCTCGACCCGGAAACCACGCTCTTCATCATCGCCTCCAAGGTCCGTTCGTCAGCCGGTCGCCTGACCCGCGGGGTCAGAGGTCATGTGTTTCTGATTTTGTGTTTATGGACCCATTTCAGACATTCACCACCCAGGAGACCATCACCAATGCAGAATCGGCCCGAGAGTGGTTCCTGAAGGCGGCTGGAGATGTGAGTTCTGTTACCTAGAACCAGAACCAGAACTGGACCGGTTTTTTGTTAACTTTAATTCTCGTCCTCAGAAATCCGCCGTGGCCAAACACTTTGTGGCGCTGTCCACCAACGCGGTGAGTAAACGGGCCAGAACACATCAAAGTTTACAAGTGGACCCAGCTGAACCCGGTTCTGATCAGTCCTGCTGGTTCTGATCAGTCCTGCTGGTTCTGATCAGTCCTGCTGGTTCTGATCAGTCCTGCTGGTTCTGGTCGACTGATCCTCCAGCAGAACATTTCTTGTTGCCTAACGCGTCTCTCTGTCTCCTCAGGCCAAGGTGAAGGACTTCGGTATCGACCCGGCCAACATGTTTGAGTTCTGGGACGTAAGTTTGTGCCGGTTCTGCTTCTGCACTCTGTGGCATCTCTGTGACCTTTGAACCCGATCAGAATCTTCCAGGATCAGCAGGTTTTGCTGATCCAGGATAAAAATAATCAGTTTCTGGGACTGATTTGGGACGATCCGGGTTTGGTTCTGGTTCACCGACTGCCACTGAACTAAAACTGACTGAGCCTGCTGGGGCTTTTATTTTGAAGTGCCGTGCTGTGATTGGTGGAATGACTGTGTTGCTGTCATGTCTGCTCGTCCTCAGTGGGTCGGAGGTCGTTACTCACTGTGGTCGGCCATCGGTTTGTCCATCGCTCTGCATGTAGGTACGTCACTGAGCCAGGGGGCGGGGCTTGATGACCTCACTGATTCTAGCTGCAACTAACGATTATTCTAATGATTAACCAGAGGAAAAGATTTTATATTTTTAATGCAATATTAGAAATGCATTAAAAATGTAAATAAACAAATGAGTCCTTTTTAAAACCAGAAAACAAACATGTTTGTTGCCTAAAATTTAATAACAAAGCATCCCTTTAGTGAACACTTGACAATTTGGAGCAAAAATGTATCTGTAGCTACAGATCTGATGATTTATTAAGGTAACTGAGAAATAATTGGATCTTTGTACAGTTTTGACTTAATTACAGCAATTGTCCTTTTTTAGAGTCTGTATGCACAGGCCAGTCATGATATCTGCCTTTGCTGGACGATAAATTGTCCCAGAAGTTACGATAAACGATAATATCGCTGTTTTGAGATATAGTAATGGGATAACAAGAACACATTCTCAAAGATCAATAAAACTTTAAATTCTAATGAACATTTAAGACTGGAACTGGAAGACATTCAAACATCCCAAATAAATGAACAAAACTACAAATAAAATGAATTATGACGTCTCTGTTAGACTGTCGTAGTTCACACCACAATACCAAACTGAAGCCTTTTGTCATCCAGTTTTTGGTAGAAAGAGAGAAATAATAAATCATGCAAATGGAAATTGTTGAGTTTAAATTTTTCATGTGATTAATTGAATTATTGATTACTGTGACAGGCCTATGTCGGCGATTACTAAATTTGTTGACGATTATTTCAATAATCGATTCATTCAACTGTGACTGAGGCCTGATGATGATGATGATGATGGAGATCTGCATGATGCTTTCAGATGCCAGTTCTCCACCGTTAAGTCACCTTTACGGCTGAACGATGTGGCTTAAAAAGAAAAGCTGGATTTCTTTCATGAAAGATTTGATTTTCCTGCTTGCTTTTCTAAAGAATGATTTACAACTGACAAAATATTTTCAAAAATATTTAAATTACCCCTTCCTTGAGTTGTATGATGGAGTATTAGTGATTTTGTCATTTTCACAGTCGTCTTCTGTTTGTTTTTCAGGCTTCGAAAACTTCGAGCAGCTTCTGTCAGGAGCTCACTGGATGGTAGGAGAACATTTCAAGTTTGGGTTTTTTATTTTGGAGTCAGAACAGAAACAAGTCAGTTTGTATGAAATATGTATTGTGTTTGTATGAAGATGGTTTGGGCCTGTACATGCTCTAAATAGAGGGGCTGCAACCTTTACAGTCCAGCTAAATAAAACGCATTCAGGGCTCCATGTGTTACATAACCTTTGGTAAAAATAGATTTTTAATAAATATTTATTATAGAAAATGTGTGGTGCTATTTAAAGAATCTGCTTTTTTATGTAGGTTTTAAAACTAAGAAAACATAAAACATTACAGATTGATGCACTGTTTTTTATGGGATGTTAATTGTGGAAAATGACTTAAAATAATTTCCAATGTAATTATGAGGTAAAATAATAAATAGTACTGATATGTGTATCATTCAAATTTATTGAAGGATTTATTCCACGTACAAAAAAAGCGACTTTAACAGAGATAATAAATGTAAAAGTCTTTATTAATCTTTGAAGTAGAGATGCAAATAATCGACTTACGATTGTCGATTAATGGTTTATTTTATTAAAATTGGTTCCAATAGATTAATAACACATGCTTGGTGTTGTAGTTTGGCCCCCATCCAGCAGAGGGCGCCGCTTGTCATCCTGAAGCGGTGAATCGGTGTGGGATGGAAAATGCACTTTATGCGGTTCTGTTATGAAATATAAACACTCAATGATCTTAAATTTCACTTTTTAAAAAAAATCCAGCGTATTATGGAATATTTAGCCTTTAATGTTGTGGAAAGATGTTCGACTCTTATGTAAGGGATGACGAAGGTTTTTAAGAAAATGGCCGCTTATTAGTTAATCAATCAATGAGTTGATCCAAAGTTGATTGATCGTATTAATCAATAGCATGTATCATGAGCTCATCTGAAACTGGACCTACTTTCTCTCCAGGACAACCACTTCCGCAGCGCTCCTCTGGACCAGAACGTCCCGGTTCTGCTGGCCCTCCTGGGCGTCTGGTACGTCAACTTCTTCCAGGCCGAGACGCACGCCATGCTGCCGTACGACCAGTACATGCACCGCTTCGCCGCCTACTTCCAGCAGGTCAGCTCGGTTCCGACCTTCGGCGATGAGTTTTGATCGACCCGATCCAGACAGCTGACCCGTGAACCCACCTGTGTTCCCAGGGCGACATGGAGTCCAACGGGAAGTACATCACCAAAGACGGCAGCCGCGTGAACTACCATACGGGACCAATCGTCTGGGGGGAACCGGGGACCAACGGACAGCACGCCTTCTACCAGCTCATCCACCAAGGTGACTGGGTTTAACTGGGTGTACTGGTTCCGTCTGTAGCCGCCAGCAACTCATCACAGACCGGATGTTCGCTCCACAGGCACCCGGATGATTCCTGCTGACTTCCTGATTCCTGCTCAGTCCCAGCATCCAATCAGAGACAACCTGCATCACAAGGTAACACTTCCTGCTCACCTGGATTTATATACTGGTTTTACTGGGAGGTTTACAAAATAGTCAGATTTCAGTAAATGTGGATGGAAAATTATTTTCAGATGGTACAAACTGATATTGGATGATTAAAAAAAAAGTCTAAATTGTGAACAAATAATGACAATAATATTTTATAATTGTAGTTGATAAATAAAATAGTCATTTGTTTTGTAGTGAGTTCACATGTTTGTGGTTTGAGATTTTAAAAAAACGAGATGAATGTTAAATAATTAGTCTTATTAATATTTATATCAAAATGAAAAGTTTTGATATTATGGTATATAATATATTTATATTATATTTACATTTTTATGTTTTAATTTTAACTCTCCCTGACCCTTAAATTTACTAATTTAAAAAAATTACACTATTTTAATAGTTTTTATCAGTTTAAATACATTTTCACAAATGTTTTTGTGATGGAATTTTATAAAAACATTATTTTATAGCTTTGGTTTCTTTATCGATGCACATATACAAGCCATATAGGTGCATTGTCATTTCACTCGATTTTGTTTAAAATGTTGTAGTTTTTCCCACTGTAGCTCTCCTTAACGTTACTGGTTTACCTTGTAGTCCCAGCTCTGGATTTTGATTTAATGTTTAGTTGTTTATATTGGATGGATGTAACATAAATAAAACGGCTGCCACACCAGCATGTATTCAAACCTGAGGTACAACCAGCTGAATAATTCAGGTAATTCATGCTCTCAGATCCTCGTGGCTAACTTCCTGGCTCAGACTGAAGCTCTGATGAAGGGAAAAACCTCAGAGGAGGCTCAGAAAGAGCTGGAAGCAGCGGGAATGTCGGGAGACGCCCTGGAGAAGCTGCTGCCACACAAAGTAAGCACGCCCGCCTCTGCGGTTCTGTTTGGTCTGTTCGGCTCCAGTTTAACAGTCTGACGTCTCCTTCAAAGGTTTTCCAAGGGAACAAGCCCAGCAACTCCATCGTTTTCAAGAAGCTGACTCCGTTCGTACTGGGAGCGCTGATTGGTGAGTACTGGAAGTCGGATGGTTTTAACCAATCACATTGGAGCAGCCAGAAGCTTATTGGATATTAAACTTCCTGGTTTTGATCAGCTAAAGGTAAATGTGACCTGTCCTGTTTTTCAGCCATGTATGAACACAAGATCTTCGTCCAGGGCGTCATGTGGAACATCAACAGCTACGATCAGTGGGGGTGAGTTTGATTCAGGGTCTTAAATTTGTGTTTCTAACATTAAGGCCTTAAAAAGCTGTCAGTTTTTTTTTCCCCTCACTGAACTTTAATGTCAGACGAACATTAAACCGAAAGACTTTGACTTCCTGCTGTATCCGAGCTTCAGAACCTGGTAACACCAGCAGGACTGTGAAGTTTAATCTGGTCCTCCAGTTGTCCGTCTCTCTCTGATGATGCGTTCAGTGACATCACAGTTTTGTCTCTTTGTTTCCAGGGTGGAGCTTGGGAAGCAGCTGGCGAAGAAGATCGAGCCAGAGCTGAAGGACGCCTCTCCGGTCTCGTCTCACGACTCGTCCACCAACGGCCTCATCAACTTCCTGAAACAGAACTTTGCCTAAGCCCCGCCCACCTGTCTGTCCTGCTCTGTGATTGGCTGAACTGTGTTGTTTTGAGTGTTGAGTCTTCACGTGTTGCTTTTCAGTGTTGATCTTGTGCACATGTTCCTGTAGGGACCATCTGAGTGATAGCTGAGACTTTCACAATAAAAGCCCCATCTGTCACAGATTGGTTTCTATTGTCTGATCAACTCTGAATGTGAATAATCAACCTGCCACATCTAACTCTGGATGAAAATTTAAAATAGAGATGTAGAACCTCCCAACTTTTTTTATTGAAATATTGGACAGGTGAAGTTGAATTAATTTAGACATTGTATTTACAAAATAAATTTTTCAGATTGTGATAAATGCCAACTTAATTTTGACCTGCTTAGAAAAGTTCGGATGCCATTGTCCTTAGACAAAGTTTGCATTTCGATGTAGCGTCCAACTTAAATTAATTGGTTTAATTTGAAATTTCATCACTTGGTCCTAATCTATTGTAGATTTTCTCTCCAGATTTGAGGCCTTCTTGGCACCTAATAGAGGACTACAGCTCCATCTTTAAACGGATTCAAAGAAAAGCTTACAAATTCAATAAAACAGACATTTTTCCTTTTTTATGTTATTAAAGATGGTACACCTGCTCAGGTAAGTTCTTAAATTTCTGAAATATCCTTTTATGGAGGGTGCATGAAGGTTTCAGTTTATTTAAAAATATTCCTGTCTGCTTCATTCACATTATTTTCTTTATACATGTACATTGATAACCTGAAGAACTGCAGCAACACAGATGTTTAAAAAAACATTTTCTTAAAAAATAAAAAACAATCCAATCTGCGTAGTTCTAAAACATTGTAACAAATTAAATTAATCTTGGTTCCTCTGGAGATTCTCTGCAGAGCTTTAATAATGTGGAAATTCATCCAGCAACTTCCTGTCGGCCTCTGTTTCACAGTCCGAGTCCGAATGTTTCGAGGTGTGTACCTCAAAGCGGAACTGGAACCGGCGGATCTTCCGGTGCGACGAGCGGAAATGTTGAACTGTTCCTTTAAAAGCTCGGTCGGCAGTAATGCGTCTCACAGAGACGACTAAACGTGTAGCATCCGTTCAGTTTGTAGTTTCCGACATTCCCGTTTTTCATCACAAAATATTTTCAGTCCTGGGGCTTCAGGAAAGCTTTCTTTGAGTTTTTCACAACTACGTTCTGGTTGACGTCGTCCTCGTCCATCGCTGCTCGCTCGCGCTTCTTTGCAAACTTCTTCTTCATGGTTCCCACTAAACTCTCGTACCTGAAACACAGAAACAGGAAGCTGAGAATCAAGACTCATTCAAACATCAGTGTGTAGGTGGACAGGAGCGCTAACTTTTTTGTTGACAGAATAACAATGAATTGATACGCAGCCATTATCTTAAAAAACAAAGTTTTTGCTTGTATGAAGAGGGCCGACCGTCTTTCGATAAAAGGGCTAAATTTTTATGATATGCTGAGTTTAGAAAAACAAAACAATGTGAAGCTGAAGGACCTTGTCGAGTGTTTATATTTCAAAATGAAACCGCATAAAGTGCATTTTCCAACCCAACTGCCCTCTGGACCGTTTCTATTCAGCGATATAACCGCCATCTTTGATTCTGTATCAAAGGATGACCAGCAGTGCCCTCTGTTGGATGGCAACACTAAAAAAATGTCTAAGCGATGTTATTAGCTAATCTATTGGAACTAAATTTATTCTAATAAATCATCCCTAGTCTGGATGATCATAATCTGCTCCCATTTTTACCTCAGAGCCATTTCTTCATCAGTGACGTCTGTCTGCATGCAGCTCACATCCTCCCCCTCTTCCTCCTTTTCATCTTTAGGATTCAGCAGCACCATCAGTTTCTGGAACAAATTGAATAAAACACTGTCAGATTGTCTTCACAGAATCACTTTAAACTAGGACTGGTTTTGCTGGTTCTTACCTCCACCTCTGGATTAAACCCTTTGAAGGACATACGGCCATAGAGCAAATCCTCACAGGGAACCAGGCTCTTCTCCTCAATGATCAAATTCCTGAAACAACAAACCGTGTGATGCTCTCCAAATAACCTGAACCAACAGCTAAATAAATAAAATGGAGTAAAGTCATAGGGAGGACAGCATTACTTAGCTTCCTCACTAAATATTTAGTTTACAAAGTAAATATTTAGCTTTCAATTTAAATATTTAGAATATATTCATACATGACATACATCATGTCATGTATCAATGACATGGTGAAAATATGACTTGGAAAAATTAACACATTTTTTCCTCTATGACAGGCTAAACAAAACATAATATTGCTGTTAATTTTTTTGCTGTGCAACTTTACAAACGGCACTCCGTAGCTTCTCCCTGATAAAACGTGGCAGGTTTATCCTCTGAGGTCTGTTGGTTAAAACTATCTGGTTAAATATAGTCATCAATATTTATTCAGGTCAAATAGAGCCAACAATAACATTCTGAAATTGATCTCAGATCGGTTGAAACTTTGACACTTACTCTTTTGCTTTAAGCTCCGGCAGATCCAGGTACCAGTGCTCATCACTGATTATCCTTTTCTCGTCTTCTTCCAGCTGCTTCTTCGTTTCGGCGTCCAGCCCTCTTTGCATGAACTACAGAAGAAAGTAAGTAATCGGTTACTGTAAACAACAGGGCAAAATACCCCAAATATGACTAAAACCTCATGATCTGAGATAAAAAGAAAGCCTATAATTTATATTAGGAAACGTTTTGTATAGTTTTATTTAAACATGTAGGATCGGCTACGTCCAACTCGACATCCCGCTGTTTATTTTTATATATTAATACAAAGTAATCATGCTAACTCCGGATGCTAACACTTACCTTCATCCTCAACAGGTTCTTAGACAATTTCACCGACTCCCCGGCCATTTTTGAATCGATCGACAGATAAACTAATTCTAACTAACCCGAATTAACTAAATTAACTTAACTAAAATGAGCATATGGTGTTTTGAAACTCAGCTACTTGCACGACTTGCGCCACACGTCGCTCAGTCTGATGAATCGAACCCCGAGCAACAGCCTGGATTTAACGATCAGCTTCCGGTTGAGCTTTTGTTTGGCGTCCCCTGCTGGTGAGGAGGAGAAGAATTTCGATTCTTTTTTTTTTCATTTATTGTTTAGGCATCTTTATTTGTGACAATGTACAACAAAAACAAGAATGTGGAAATTAGACAGGGTTACCATAAATAATAATAAAGGAAATGTCAGAATTGCATACGAATGACAGAAAATTCTACATAAGGTAATGTTCGTGCCACCTCATGTAAAAATAAATTAAGACAACAGATCACCCAGACTCTTAAGTTAGGAACAAATCATATGGTTGTTCTTCCTATTTGATCAGATAAGAATTAGACTGCAAGCATATATTGTTAAAATTCAATCAGGCAACAGACTTTCTCCTCAAAACTTAGTGTGGTTGATTAATAAGTTAATAAATAAATCTTTTGGATTTATTTTGCCCCTTTGTTGAAACTCAAATACGACATTTTCCCAATGCAATTGAACATTTGCTGATGTTTTTGAATAAATATAAAATGTTCCCAAAATACTTTGGAACAGGAACACATCCAGAACAAAACAGTGACAGACTGAGGGGGGGAGAAAGAACAGAAAGAACAGTTTACAGCAACTTCTTTAGGGCTTTAGCAGGTCTCTGATCCACTTGGTATTCACATCTGCGTTTGAAATTTTAGGCGAACCAGAGTTCGCATTCACACCTCCACAAATGAACCGGACTTTCTAGACAAATAAACCAGAGTTTGAATGAAGCGGACTGAACAGACTGTTTCACTCTCAATCTTAACTTTTTTTATGCTTTGAGGCCATTTAGGTTTTTAGTAGACCCAGACTTCATCTCTCAGGTAAGTCTGGGTTCCTGCTCTTCCTCAGATGAACTTGTGGATCACCACTTCCTTCAGAGACCGGAAGCACACCTCCCCTCTCTCGCCGTTCCTGATGTCTGTCAGCTCATCCTGCAGCTGAGCCACGGGACGACCCAGCTGGTACCCCAGGTCCACCAGCAGCTCCAGCAGCGCTGCTCGGTAGGGCTTCAGTCCGTAGCGCCTCACCGGAGGAAGAGCTTGCTGAGCGGCTGAGAAGGCCTGCTCCGGCTCGTCCAGGTCCCGGTAACACACGGCGATCGCAGCGAGGGCCGGGACGGTCAGGGTGGACTTCTGCCACGGCAGCAGCTTTTCCTGGATCTCCAGGACCGTCTGCAGCTGCTCCAGAGCGGCCTTGAACTGGCCCGCCCGCAGCAGCACGTGGGCCTGCTTCTGCTCGTGCTCGGTGAAGAACTCGGAGAAGTGGGCGGAGTGTCTGACGCAGCGGGTCGCGAACAGCTTGGCCAGGTAGTCCTGCAGGGCCAGGCGGCGCTCCAGAATGTTCTCGGGGTTGAAGTTTCCCGTCAGCAGTTTCGGGGGCAGAAGAACATCCTCCAGCTCTTCGTCAAACTCCTCCAGCAGTTTGTGGTGAAGCCGCAGGAAGTCACTGTAGCGGCGCTCGATGGAAACACGGCGGGAATCAAAGCTGCCGGAGCGCATCACGACGATCTGATACGCCTAGACAGAGAGGAAGACAACATGGACACAGTTGGCGAGGGATGCACCGATTGCAGGTTTCTGTCCGAGCCAATGTTTGAAAAGCCTGACCTGCCGATTCCGAGTTTGGAAGATATCCATTTATTTAGTCTAAAATTTTGCTAAAAATAGCCAGAAAGACACTGATTTGGGGTGGCTATTGTTAATTGCAATCATGGAGACATGACCTTGTGCTTGGCTCTGTCAGTGAAACCTCTCTCACAGCAAAGCAACAGGAAACAGTGTCTGATTGTAGAGCTTTGCCAGGGGGATAAGATCTGCTTCACGTGTCAGCATTGGCCGATCATCCTCCCAAAATTAAGGAACCAGCAGGGTCACATGAACATTTCATGTTACTTTGACATGAATACAACGCAAACAAAGTGCAGTGTGTGATGTTTATGAGTCGAATACGCATCAAAATGAGCATCGATGACGTTCTGTCGGATGAATGTGACCTGACCGTTCACATTCAGGTCACATTTGAAAAATCGGTTGGATATTGAAGTACAGTGGGCTGCATTCGAAAAAAATCCGATCTGTGTTGTTCAGACTACCATGAAAAGATTGGATACGGGTCACATTAAGGCAAAAGAAATGGGTCACTTCGGGCTGCAGTGTGAACGCAGCCTAAGAGTGTTTTTATGTTGCTTATAGGCAACTTTACCTCCTGACAGTCCAAGTCGCATCTCTTCTCATTGGCTCTTTCTGATCCTCTGCTGTTTACATGCCTTGTTGCTGAAATATGCTGTACAAATCAACTTGATTGACGCATAAACATCACATAATTTACACGTTGTTTGCACACTGTAACGGGAAATGTTCATGTGCATATGAACCCGCTGGCGTTCCATATGTTACTGTTACCGTCGACTCTCTCTCCTGACTGTTTCACCTGACTTTCCCACTCATTTTTTTCCCTCAGTCCCAGTTGATTCCACTTGTTTACTGTCTGCATCATGTTTCTGCTGATTTTCTCACCACGTATTTGTTCAGCAGCTGGTCCACAACTCGACTCGATGGGATCTCAAACAGCAGCCGGACCGGTCGCTCCTTTTGCTTCGCCAGCTTCAAGTTCTGTTGGAGCTCCTTAGTGGTTAAGCTGGAACAACCGGGCCTCTCACCTAAAACACCCAGAACCAAACACAGACCTGAATCAGTCGGAGGAAAACTGTCCTGTCCCAACAGTTAGAATGCATAAAAACCCACTGATCTGGCTCTGAAATGTTTTCTTTCTGATCTACAGAGATGCATTACCAGGATCCAAACCAACAATATGACATAAACAGTGAAAAACCAGATAGAAAACTAATTTTTAAGATTTAAACACTAAATTTTATTGCTTTTACATTCAGTCCTGATCAACATAATTAAAAAGCTCTTTAAGTAAGAATGAATTTCTACAAAATAATGACAACTGAAATATCCAGCATAAAATGAGATACTAAAGTGACTGACCTAATTTAACAGAGGTCCGGCTAATTAGTGCTTGTAGAAATTAGTTTCTCTGACATTAAATCTGATTGTGATTTTTTTTTTACTTGACTGATTTGAAAAAGCAACAAAAACAGTAAAATATCCAAGGAAGTGAATACTTTTAATAGTCACTGTACATGTATATAACCATAGTTGATCAGTTACCCATACTCTATTTATTGGCTACAAATTTATTTTAGCATTTGTCTTAATGTATATCCTATGTAGAGCCAGATTTAGAAGGATAAGGTCCCCTGGGCTACAGCCAGTTTTGGTGTGCTATAAAAAAAAGAAGAATCTCTATTCATACAAATTACAGTAAATTAACAGGCAGGTAAATCAACAGGTGGTTTACAATGTCCAATAAGAGATTGCTCCATGTTAGATCCAAACGTATATACTATAATTTTATAATTTTTAAATATTTCAGTATTGTGTAGATTAAATAGAAATGTAATAATATAAAAATTTCATACTACATATACATTTATGAGTTTTATATAATATACAGTTCTGTAAAACTTGCATTTAGTATAAAACACCCTAAATATTTTCCCCCACACCTGAAATAACTTGCCGCCCTGGGTTACTGCCACTGTAACTTCTTTGTAGAATCCAGACTACATCCTGTGAAGTGTTGCCTGAACGATTGCAGCATTTTCATGTCGGTTTGAACACCTTCCTCATTGTTTTTTAGGGGGGAAATGCTCTGAAAACTCTTCTGCTTCTCTTTTAACCTTTTCCTTTCCACTCATTAAAAATAGCTTTTATTCTCTGCTGAAACTGTGGAGGATTTTCATAACTTGGATCTAATTTGTTGCTTCAACAGTGAAATATAATCTGCAGACTTTTTCTTAATAAACACACATCTGCAGGTATGTTGAACTCCGTGTAGTTTTGCATTTTTGAGACAAAATAATCTGTTCAAGGTTAAAGTTCTGATTTTAAAGATAGTTAGAGGTCATCGTGATAAAGATCGTTTAATGAACCTGGTCTTGTTTCATGTTCTGATGAACCCAATCTCAAATCTTACATAACTTTGATCCATCAGAAATAAAGCTGAACTTTAACAGAAAGCTCTCCACTTGATAAAAACAACAGTACCTGCAGCCATCTGGTCCAAATCTTCAGAGCCCTCTGCTGGAGAAACCCAGAGGTCAGATCTGCTGCTGGGAGACGTCCAGGTTCATGCTCCTCTCATTACTGGACCAACTGGATCAGCTGTACTGGTTCTATCATTAAACTGGTTCTGGGACTGGACGGGTCTGTTGCAGGCTGTGAAGCTCCTGCTGAAGTCAAGAACTTAGAACATATTTGTGTTAAAATGAGGAAGTTCTGCTGATAAAATAGGAAGTGAAGGAAGTGAAACAAAGTCCAGCAGTAAACTGACAGAGGAGCGCTTGTTTTAGAGCAGCCGACACAGCAGCCGGGCGGAGTTAGCCTCAGTGAGAGTGAAGGATTTGATATAATCTTGGTTCCGTGGCTTAAACTGAAATCAGGCTCTGTGACAAAGAGGAGAAAAAATACAATTTCTTTAAGTTAAATTAAAGGAAAGCTTTAATGTCAGAAATGATAAAAATGGTTTTAAGAAGATCATATTTGTCCCGCCCTCTGCTTCATGGTGTTACCTGGCCGTTAGCTGTCAGAAATGAAGCATCTCTAAGGGCTGCAGCGCCACCCAGTGGCCGACGGCGTAGGGAACAGAATTTCTCACAAGAACTGCTTCCAGCGGCTTGAAGGAGCGGCTTCAAAGGTGAGTCCTGGTTCTGGTTCGGTTTCGGACTCCAATAGAGACACACCTGTGTGTTTTATTGAGTACAAACAAGTTTTCTGAGGCGTTTAGGTGCGTTCAGGTGCTTTTGTGTTTGTTGTTTTTGTGGAAAGTGAAACTAAAAAGTTGGAGCAGGAACTTAAGACAAACACTTCATGTTTCACCGCTTAGGGTTAAAAAAAGTTAAAGCCAATATTAGTACTACTACTAGTTATGAAAAAATAATTTTACCGGGTGTCTTTAAAAGCAGTGATATGTTCTGCTGGCTGATTTCGGATAG
This sequence comes from Poecilia latipinna, assembly GCF_001443285.1. NCBI lineage: Eukaryota > Metazoa > Chordata > Actinopteri > Cyprinodontiformes > Poeciliidae > Poecilia > Poecilia latipinna. Next base: position 52,139 of record NW_015115337.1, read on the forward strand.
TTGAACGTGTCTCAGCTGCTGTTCCAGCTGCTCCAGGAAAACTTTTCAGAAGTAAGAGGCTAAAGTTTTAAATCCTGTCAACTGGATTAAAACAAACTTAATGTGTGGATGAGAGGATCAGGGTTGTCAGATCTAACAGTTTCCAGTCGTAACCCAACTTAAAAAGAAATTCAAACTAATGAAACTCAACAAGATAATGGTAAATCACACTTCTTTAAGTAAGTAGCGTCATCAATAATATTTGTGTTGCTGGCACACAGCCATAAAGTTACCTAAAAAAGAAGTAATGAATCGTTTTTATCATGATTTCTATTGTTATCAAAATAGTACCACAAAATATTGTGATAAAATTCTAAGTCTTATCATCCACTGCTAATACTCAATTACTAATCATTTATGATGTCACATTTAACATATTCTGATATATCAATTTAGAAATAATTTTCTTCTATTTTCTAAGCGCCCCCAATATTGTGAAAAGTAGCCCACATTTTAACAACCTGTCCAGTTGTTCAATAGCAGGAAACCTGCCCAACCTGGCAACACTGGTGAAGGGTCAAAAGCTGAGAACATGTGGGAAAATTAAATGGTTTCTGCTCCGTCTGCAGGTGAACATGGAGAGTCTGCAGGATCAGGACAAGCTGTTGCTGCTGGTGGAGAAATACTGCAACCTCAGGTCATGTCCAGTACTACCTTTCAAGGGACTAGGAGAACCAGGGAGGCCTTCACCCCTGTCAGTCTGCAAACAATCAAAAAAAACAGTTATTCGAATACCCTCCTTGGACATAGAGTCTGACTCCCTCGATCGTTCTGGATCTGTAAAAAAAGGTCAGAAACATTCTGCAGAAGCACAGCTGGTCCTGCTGAGTGTTCATGCAGCAGCTTTTTACATTAATAAATCATTCCAGATGTTTCCAGCAGCTGTTTGTTTCCTACTGGAGCAGGTAGCACCTCTGTATGACAGTGTTTCCATAGTAACATGGTTTTAGATGATTTTTGCTATAAAATTGATCATATTTGAAAAAGAAAAACTTTTGGCATCTGTAACGAAACTTCGGATTGCTCCACAGCCCAGAATGTCCCGAGGCAGCTGGCGAAGATCGCGGATTCGGCACCGATCGCCGAGCAGAACCTCCAGACACAAGATGGTGAGACCATTAAAAAAAACCCTCAGTTACCTGGACAGTAGCTGCATCTTTAGCCGATTCTCTGGGTTTTAACAACACGACCACAATTAATCATAAGTCAGCTGGTTGCATTCCTACTACCTTTCTTTCTTTATCATAAAAATTTACAGAAGAGGCTGAACTTATTCTACAATTTATTTTTCTTAAAAGGTACAAGATTTGTTTTGATCTGAAATCTGAAAGTGGAAATAAATTGAACATTTTAGTTTTATTATGAAAGCTAACAAAATCAAACTTTTAATGTAGTATGTATTTGGAATATCGTTTTTGCGGTTCTCGGTGAGTTTTATTTTGTAGCAACGGGGGCAAAAGTGTCTCTTTGAATGGGGAAGGTTGCTGATCCCTGGTCTGCATGAAGGAGGTTCTGATCGGTTTCCTGTGTTGCTGCAGAGATCATCCAGAGACTCGTCAAGCTGATGATAACACTTGGAGATGACATTAATGTGAAGGTGTGTTCTGAACCAGAACCAGAACCAAAACACGACCAAACTCTGTTTTAATCACAGTTTCTTTCCCCGCTCAGCTCAACCAGAACCCGGCCCTGCAGCAGCAGCTCCAGAACCTGAACTACAACCTGTTTGAGAGGCTGACGTCCACCGTGCAGAACCTGGTGGTGCCACCGGACCAGGCGGCATGCCTAGACGGTCTGGTCCAGAAGCAGAGGATCGCCTGGGCCTTTGAGGTGACCAGCAGACTGTCCTCCGTCACTGTGGTCCAACGCAGGGCGATACAGCAGTTTGGAGCCCGATACATCGCAGAGAACCACGCTGGCTGGGTCCAGCAGCAAGGAGGCTGGGTAAGAGGGCTGGTTCTGATCCGCTTTGATTACTGAAATTAATGGCTGTGCATTCATTACATACTTGTTAAAATTAAATAATATTGAACATATTTTTGCATTGATTAGTCCCTCCAGGATTTTGTGATTTGTTTTTATGATTTTTTTTTTACAATCAAAACCAAAGATTTTGACATTTTGCAATATTTGTGCTTTGATATGACAGTAAATGTGACTTTTTGTTACTTACCATATCGATTGCTGACAATAACTTAATATCTAGTAAACCTGAGGCAGCAGTGTCATAAAAACAAGAAACACTGCCACCTGCTGGTAGGAGTTAGCATCACTTGGTCAACACAATGTTTTTGACCATTTTTCACAAAATTTGTACAAAAAACTTGGAGGAACCGATTTATGTCATTTGGCATCTGGAGCCTGAAGGGCCACATAAAAAGTTATGGTGGACCCGATTTGGCCCCAGGCCTCGAGTTTAACACGTGTGTTAGAATAACAGCTTTTAAGATCAGGAAGCAATCAGGAGAGATATTTTCTCCAACCTGAATCCTGTCCCAGATGTTCCAGATTTTGATCCAGTTGAGACATTTTCTAACAGTAACTTTGTTTTCTTTATTTATTTCTACAAAACAGGTTTTTCTGTGAATTCTGCTCTTTTTTTTCTTTATTCTCTCTCTGATCTTGTTTCTCTGTGTCCATCAGGAGGAAGCTTTTGACTGAACAGCGGATCGGTCAGACGGAGAAAACTAAACTGTGAACGACTTGAAGATATTTATTTTTTCTAATTAAGATTTGAAGTTTATGGAATAAAATCAAAGTGAAGAAGGAAAACTGATCATCACATTTGGAATATTTTTGATTTTTGTTTGTTTGTTTGTTTGTTTGCTTGTTTCATTTTTGGGGTATTTCTGTGATCTGAACCACATCTGTCTGATTTTGGTAATCAGACAGACCAAAATCTCATAACTGAGCATAATTATATAGTTATAACTCCATTTTGTGAATGGAGTTGGGGGGAAAATGAGGAAAAAATTAATTCACTAAAGAGTCACAAATGCATTTGTAAGTAAAGGGAAAAACAAAAAATATATAGTTTTAAAATCAGTAAAATTTAATTTATGTTTTTAAAAATATAATCTACTGGACCTAAGCTGAAAAAATAAAAATAAATGGCAATTATGTCATAAAACATTAGGTAAAATTATCAATTAGTTGTTGTGTTCATTTGAAAATAAATTCCTGTAGTAGATTTTGTTGAAATAACTAACTTTTTCATGTATGTAGCTCTTTTGTTTAGCTAGACCAAAGATAAAAATAGCTCACATGGTCGTAAAGGTTGCTGACCTTTGACTTAACCCATAACCCCAAAAAGTTCTGGTCCTCCGCAGTTGGACCGGACCTGAGTCCAGAACAGATCCATCTGTCTTTAGAAGGTGACCGTCCCAAAAATGTCCCAAAAAGGCAAAAACATAAATAAAAAAAATAAACATACACACCCTCAGAAGCAGCTGCTCCTTCAGGCTGAAGCCAATTTAATAACGATCCGTGTTTGCACTTCCGGTTGCTGCTACAAAATAAAAGCCTCAAAGGTCGCTAGCATAAAAGTTTTCTAATTAGTTTGGATCTGGGCTCTGGTTCTGAGTTCAAAATGTATTTATTTTAACTAAGATAAAGTTTTCTAAAAAAAAAATCTTGTTACTTTATTTTAATCTTGTGGTTCTTGTAGTTTGAACCAGAGGTCAGCAGAGCGCCCAAAAATTGTACTCAAGTAAGAGTAGCTAACATGTTTTTACTCAAGTACAAACTGACCAAGAAATTACTCAAATAAGAGTAAAAAAAAGGTATTTTGTAAAAATAAAAATAAGACAAAAAGGTCACTCAAGTAGTGAGTTACTAATCTAAACATAAGTCTTTTTATATTTAAAAATTAAGTAATCAGACAGACCAAAATATAAAGTTGGAAATATTGGTATGTTAAAGATCAACATGAAAATAATTCATATGAATAATATCATTACTATTAATTAATTATTAATAAAATTAGGAAAAAGAACACTTTTTCCAATCCAATTTCATTCAATATAAAACCTACAAAACACTACAAGCATGTGTATGTGTTTGCTGAATTTGTGGTGAAAACAAGCTTGTTCTTTTTTTATTAATTAAATTATTCAAAGTGGGTAGAGTATCCTTGAATTTTACTCAAGTAAGGATGTAAATACTTCATAATGAAGTAGAAAGTACAGCCTCTTTAAAATACTCATAAGTATATATTTTCAAATGTTACTCAAGTAAATAATGTAACTTGTTACTACCCAACTCTGGTTTTAACACAATCTGTCTTACTATTATGGTTAATATTTCATATCTGGAATTGAATCGAACCAGTGAAGGAACCTGAATATTATTACAAGTTCTGAGAAGTTCTGGATCATCTGGAGGTCCAACTGTTTCAGATCTGCAGCGGATTTATGGAAACTGCCTGTTGAGTTTTATGATGAAGAGGCCGGTAGTGAACGTCCGGTTCGTGTCTTCTTCTCCTCTGTACCTTGATGTTCGGTTTGGTCCTCCGCTTAACTCCGGATGTGGTCCGGAACTTTGGGCGTAATCGATCTGCTTCCAGCGGACTTGACATCAAACCGACACTGGTTCCTGGTTCTGACCCAGAGCGGAGCACCCGGCGGACAGGGTCCATGCCGGACCCGAACTTGGAGCCGATCCGGGATTCAGGTGAGTGTCAGGTTTGACCTGTTACTGAGGTTCGGTTCTCATCTGAATCAGCTAGAATAGGATCCAGCCCACTTTCCTGAAACAGATTCTGTTGGACCTGACTGAGAGTTAAACCAGAGCAGCACCGCTTAAATTAATTTGTTGGAAAATAAATCGGTTTGATTTTGATTATAAGACAAATAAAAAATAAATAAATTATGAAACTCATAAAATTTTCAAATTCAGAAATTTTCGTGTTTTTTTTTCTTAAAATTTTAAACTTTTGAACTCAGAAATGTTAAGGTTTTTCTAGAATATTTCTGAGACTAATCTCAGAATTGCTAAGTTGTTTGGTATTTTACAGACCTTTTTTCTACCTACAATGACCATATGATTTTTGATAAAATAGAAAAATTAAATAAAAAATCTGCGGAACTACAGAACCTTGAAAACTGAATAAACCGACCTCATTATCAATCAAAAACTGAAACCACATATTATACAGAATCATCGCGCATAGTGATGCATTCTAAGCTTTTGTTTATTGTAATTTTAATATTTATGGTTAACAGATAGAAACCCAAAATTGAGTCACAGAAAATTAGAATATTTAAAAAAAAATTAATGGAAACTCAAAACACCTGGGTAATCCATCTGCACCGTTACAGGGAGCCACAAAAAGTCATTGCTGAAGAAGTTGGTTAGTTCTGTACTCAAGTAGAAACTGTCCAAGAAATTACTCAAATAAAAGTAAAAAGGTATTTTGTAAAAAAAAATAAATAAAATAAAAATAAGATAAAAAGGTCACTCAAGTAGTGAGTTACTAATCTAAACATAAGTCTTTTTAATTTAGTGGAAGAAGGAAGTGTGCAAGGAAAAGGTGCAACATCAACAAAGAGAACCTGTTTTGAGTTGAAAAGTTTTGACTTTTCAAACTCAGCAATTTCCACAATTTTTTCTAGAAAGTTTCTGAGATTAATATCAAAATTCCTCATTTTTTTGGCAGAAATTTGCTCTTCCTTTTTTTTAAAACTGTCTCCAGTGGCCCTAATTTGTTGTACGAGGAGAAGTGGAGAGGAGCAGAATCCATGTGGTCTCCTGGTTCTGGTCCTCTAGGTTTTCTAAAGTCAATACAGCTGTCCACCAGGACATTTTACAGAGCATCATGCTTCTTCTTATATATGTTTTCGTTAGATAATTTGTCAGTTTGATTTCAAACTGATGAAGATCTCAGAACATCTCTAGGTTTCTATCTGGAGAAGTCTTTCCTGTCCCGTTTCAGAGGAATAAACTCCTGCAGGAATCCTCAGAGGGATCATCTCTCCCCAGCTGACTTCCTGTTTGTCTCAGTGAAACATGATCCGACTTGTTGCTGGTATCGGACTGGTGACCTGCAGTCTGTAAACATGTTGATGCATGGCTGAGACCTGCAGAGACTCGGGCCGAGTCTGAGTCCTGCCCTGATTCAGCTGTTTTTTGCCGCAGCTTTCTAACTTCCAGAAACCCAGATCGGTTCTGTCTCACCTCCTTCTAATTTTGGCTGAAAGATTTACTTTTCAGACATCTTATCGATCGACCAACAATTATTTGATAAGCAGCCTTTTTTCTCTTGATGGTAGAGTCTTAAGGAGCTTATCAAGTGTTTATATTTCAAAACAGAACCGGATAAAGTGCGTTTTCACCCCACACCGGACTCCGTTTGGACCGTTAGTCTTTTCCGTTCTCATAACCCCTCCGCCATCTTTGTTTCTGTATTAACGTTGTGCATAAGGATGACTAGTGGCGCCCTCTGCTGAATGGAGGTCAAACTGCAACACTAAAAGAAGGTGTAAGAGAATGTCAGTGGTCAATCGATTAGAACTAATTTTAATCTAATAAACAATTAATCGTAAGTAGATTCATTGCCAGCATCCTTAATCACAAACCTGTAAATATGCAGGTAACTCGATCCTGCAGAGCTGTTGTGGGTCAAAGGTCATGACTCTGTTAATTATTGAATGGAAACACTTCCATTTCCTGCAGGGAAACCTGGTGACCTCATAACCCACTTAAACAGCGAAGAAAGCAAAAACAGAAACTAGGAAAAAAAACTCCAAATATTGAATATTTTTTACTCAAATTTCCATGTTTTTCTAGAAATAAAATCTAAGACTCAAAATTTAGGAGTTTTTCTGGCAAATTTTTGACTCTTTAAACTCAAAAATTTGTAAGTTTTTTTCTCAAACATTACTAAGCTTAATCTAATTTTTTTTTGGCAGAATTTCAGTCCTTTTTTTCTGTCTGCAATGGTCCTAATATGCTGTTGTACAAATAGTACAATACTATCCGCCATTTTGTTTTTGTCATTTGTCCGGATGCATAGTACAAATATGCAGCCGTTCGTTCTGCGCATGTACGCTTTCACACGTCCGACTGGGAATTTGTAAACTAGTGGCTGAATCTCAATAAAAAATTTATAATTTCACAGAACATTTTTTAAACTCATCAAATTGTTATCACTGTCATATTTCTTCATCATCCAGCTTGTGCATGTGACTCTGCTTTATTATCAGATTTTTGTGACCATCTCGTTCCTCCAGAGGTAAAACGTTCAGATTTCCGAATCAGGAATCCTCAAGCAGATTAATGCGGTTAACGGCTGCATGTTGCAGAAGCGATCTGATTTCACCTCCTCCGTTTCTGTATTTGCGGATAAAAATAACCTGAAGCACTCTGATCTATAAATATGTCCCAGTTGGGCTCCACTCCAAGCTGATGGAGCCACAGGCAGGCAGGAAGAGACCAGGGAGTCCAACAAAACGCTGGAAACATCCTCAGAGCGTTTAGGAGAAGTTTCTGGGATACACTGCAAAATACAAAGTCTAACCAAGTATTTCTGGTCTAGTTTCTAATGGAAATATTTTGAAATAAGACAAAACTAACTTACAGGTAAATTTTAAGCAAGGCAGGAGCTTGTTTTACGTAAATGGTTTCTTCATATTGATAAAAAGTTTCACTGGTTGATTATTTAATTTGAAAGATGTATTACACTTGATTGTTAACCGGAGTAGCAAAAAATGTAAGATAATAAAGAAAGCGTAAACTAAAGGAATGCGGTTGTTGAATTTTAAGTATAAAACATTTATTTTCTAATTTAAAAAAGGAATTTAATTATTTGTTTATTTGCATTTTTTAATGTATTTATAATAATGTATAAAATGTTTAAGTGGTTAAATGAAAAATCTGCAGAATGTGCCAATTTTTTTATTTATTAATGATTAATCACTGGAATAATTGATTAATCGATTACTAAAATAGTCGTTAACTGCAGCTGTTGTGACCCAGGTGTGACCTTCTATCCTCAGGTTCTGCGGCTGACCCAGAACCAGCCGGTGGGACTGCAGGGCTCTGTGAGGAGGATGAAACTCCTCCGCTCGCGGCCTCGCCTCCGTTGGTGTCTGCTTCTCCTGGGAGTCGGGTCACTGCTGCTTCTGGTCCTCCTGCAACATCTCACTGACTCCATGCAGCAACAGAACCCAGGTCGGTGTTGTCGGGTCGGCTGGTCTGGGGTCAGTTTGAGTGAGGCTGTGAAACTGCTTCTTGTTTGTTAAAAGATTAATTTCCTGCTCCTTCTTCTTCATCTGATAACTAAAGTTGGAAAGTCTAATTCATGCAGTCTAATTCATACAGAAATGCCTGCTGGGATTCGAACCCAGAACCTTCTTTCTGCCCCATATAAAAATTTCTTGTAGCTGCAGAGCCCTCAGATGTGATAATTAAGCACTTATGGATTTTAAAAGCAGAGATTTAACGACTTGAAGGAAGGATGATAATCCAAAGTAATCTTGAAGCTGCAGCAGAAGTTTACAGCTCTTTAAGTGGGCCGGGTAGAGATCAGAGTTTGCACCTGTAATTAAGCTCCAGCTTCACCTGATTCCCACTCATTAACTCCCTCTGTGGAGTTGGACTGCGTCCATGACGACAGCGATCATGGTGAAAGTAAACAAAGTGGCATGCATTACAGTCTGCAGCTACGATAAACCTTGGAAGATGGTGGATATTAGTCTAAAACTGCAGCTCCAGATGCATGACCATTATTGGTCGGCTGCTGTTTCACCGGTGAGAATTAAACTGGAACTGATGCGGTCAGAGAATCTGCCTGCCTGGTTTACAGTCTGGACTGGTTTTAAAAACCAACCTACATGTTAACATCTGGACCTGATTCACTTCCTGAAACAGTCACAATGCAAAAACACTAAATCTTACCAAAGAAGTAATTTTGGTCTAGTTTCTGGTGCAAATATCTTCGTACATTTGAAGTAAGACAAAACTCAACTTTTCAACAAGAAACTGGAGCTTGCAAATGATGGTATATAAAAAAATATTTGCACGAGAAACTACCAAAAATACTCGGCTGAGTGGAGACAAAGCTTGGGGCCAGACGATATTTCAGGAGGATTTCTGATCTATTTCTGCTTCTTGCCCCGTTTTTCTGCGCCCACCCTGTCCCTGTGGACTCCCCTCCCTGCGCTCCGTGTCTCTTATGATTTATTAAAAAAAACTACAGCTGCTCCGTCCAAACTCTCCGATCTGTTAACGTTGGTGTTTACAGAAATATGAGGTGTGAGACTGATGAGGCGGACTCATCACCTGATCGTCGTTGTTAATCGGATCACTTGAGGGGAAAATGAAGGTGTTGAGTCCTCTGGCATGAAATAACAGCAACTCGTCACTTCCTGGTTTGCTACTGCAGAGTCACATGAAGGTTTTTCTCATGTTTCTGCAGCACTTGGGTCAAAACCTCATCGCAGAGGGAAACTGAAACATCCAGAGCTCATACAAATAAACACAGCATCTAAAGCAAATTATAAGGACTAAAATGTGGATAGAGCATGTGAAGAAGAAACATGTGCACCTGGAGCAAATGTGCTATGGAATATGTCTAACGGATCATGTGAACCCAGCACATGTGGAGCAGGACATTTACAAAACAGCACGAATAGCAGAAAATATCAAATACACAATGTAGAGCAGAACATGTGCAGATGGAACATGTGCAGATACAAAATTGAATATGTTTAACAGAACATGTGAACCCGGCACATTTTCTGCCTCAGATGTTCCACCTCGAAATTTATTGTGCACATTTGAAGCGGATAATATGTGCAGCTGGAACATGTGGAGCTGGTACAAATTAATACAAAATGTGAAGAAGAAATTGTGGATTGGAACATGTGCAGCGGAAAACGTAGAACAGAAATTGTGAAGCTGTTACAAATTAGTACAACATGTGGAGCAGAACATGTGCAAGTTAATATTTATTAGGATCCACGATAGTTTCCAGCGAAGTGGTTACTAAATCTTCCTAACTGACACAAAAATAAGACATTTCAACATTAACATATAATAATTAATAAATTATAATTGACATGTAATATCACAAAGTTGGTCAGATGTCACATTTTTTACAAATTACACATAAACCGAGATTTAAATAATAATAAAAAAGATTTCAATGCTCTTTTAAACGAAACTGTGTTTTTTAAACATTATTATTCCTTTAATCTGTAGACAAGTAACACGTTTATCTTTTTATAATTAATTTAGTCTCATAACAGAATCTAGTAAAATAATTCAGGGCCTCTGTTTATAAATATGAGTAAATTATACTGCAACATAACACTTAATGGGTCACATAGCATGTAGAATAGAGCATGTGAAGTAAAATGTGTGGAATAGAAAATCTGTAGCTGTAAAATAAGGATGTGATGCTGGTCCGGTTCTGTTCTGAATATGGTTCCTGTGGATGGTTCTGGATGATTCCTCCTGAAGAATTAAATTGTTCTCCACCTTCCTCATCCCCTCCATCCATGTTTTATTGATGTTCGCCTCATGAATATTTGAAAATCTGCCAGTGTGACTGGAAAGTATCATGAGAGAGCTTTTAGAGAATGTGCGTTGTCACATCACTGAGGCAGCAGAACCTCTGCAGCTTCATTTTTATTTCATCAGAACGACTCACTGACACCGAACCAGAACCAGACAGAGCCTCCGTCACGCAGACATGAAGAGCAACAGCTAAAATTCAGACATATTCAACTCTCTGTTCTTCTGTTTCAGGTGTTCCTGTCCTGGAGGCTCCGACGTGGCCTGAACGGAAGGTAACTATGGCGCCACAGCACCACCTGCTGGATATCTGCAACATTACAGCAGCATCAAAAACTGATAAATTAATAGGTTATTTATTGTTCTTTACGTTTCTGGGGGAATTTTGACATTTTTGTGCAATTCCTGCGGCAAGATGCTGAATATCTGTACAACCTAAATATGTATGTATAGTACGATGGAGTATTGGGCATAACAAATAAAGAAAAATAAAACTGAGAATAAAGTAGCATTACAAGGATAAAGTTAAAATAATAAGAGATAGAAGTCGTAGCTTAATTACAATTGTATTAATATTAAAATTACTTTAATATCGTATTATTTCGACTTTAGTTTCGTACGACTTTATTCTCAAATTACTTCATTCTCATAATGACTTTATTCTCATACTATTTTGACTATTTTCATAAGATCTAACGCCACTCTATTTTGTTTACGTTTGGTCAAGAAGGAAGTTACGGTCGGTGTCTTCGTAGGTTTTTGTGTTGTTTCCTTCAGTGGTTCTTGGTGCAGCGCCACCCCAGGGGAGGGGGGGAACTTTTTTTTTTTTTTTTTTAAGAGTTTAGTTTATTTGACACAGTGAAGCGTGAAAGCGAAGCGCAGTAGCTGAAAATGTAACAAACGTTTTAGTTTCAAACTGGGTCTACTGGACTGTCAGGTGTGAAAACTCTCTTAAGTTCCTGCTGCAGTTTCACTCTGGATCAGAAGTTCTGGCATCTGGTTTTTACTCTGGTTGTGGTTCTGTTCTGTGTTTCAGGTTCCGTCCTGGCAAACTAAAGACATCTCTGCTGGACTTTTCCCCGGCTTCCCGCCTGTCCTCCATCTTTGTTCAGACCCGTTGCTAGGCAACAAGCAGCCAGTCACTAAGCGCCACAGGAAGCTGCTGCTGAAGGGCGCCCCCTCTGGAGGTTCTACGGCACTGAGGACGCAGCGGACTCGGCACCGCCAGCTGAACGGCGTCTGCTCTAAGTACCAGCCGGTCCGCCGAAAGCAGCGGGTCAGGCTGCAGCAGGTGTCCCGGCTTTACGTGGAGGACCGGTTCCGGCTGCTGTACTGTGAGGTGCCGAAAGCCGGCTGCTCCAACTGGAAACGGGTCCTGATGGTTCTGGCAGGCATAGCCCGATCCACTCAGGATATTCCTCACGATGCAGCTCATTACAGCAACCAGCTGCGGCGGCTGGACAGCTACGATCGGGCCGGTATCGCCGAGAGACTCCGAACCTACACCAAGGTTCTGTTCGTCAGGGAGCCCTTCGAGCGGCTCGTCTCGGCCTTCCGGGACAAGTTTGAAAGTCCGAACTCCTACTATCATCCCGTGTTCGGACGGGCCATCATTTCCAGGTACCGGGCCAACGCCTCAGGGTCGGCTCTGAAAACCGGCGCCGGCGTCACTTTCAGGGAGTTCGTTCAGTACCTGCTGGACGCGCAGCGACCCGTAGGGATGGACATCCACTGGGAGCGGGTCAGCCAGCTCTGCAGCCCGTGTCTGATCCACTACGACTTCATTGGGAAGATCGAGAGCCTGCAGGAGGACGCCGACTTCCTGCTGCGCGGCATCGGCGCTCCGGGAAACCTCACCTTCCCGGACTTCAAGGACAGGAACCCGCGGGCGAAGCGGACCTCGTCCAGAATCACGCAGGATTATTTCTCCCAGCTGAACCGCACCGAGAGGCAGAAGGTGTTTGAGTTTTACTACAGGGACTACCTGATGTTCAGCTACCCCAAACCGTTCCCTGACCTCCACTGACTGAAAGGGGCAGTATCATGTAAAATCAACTTTTTTACCTTTTCATCATTTTATAATATTATTCCCCAATCAAAAATATACATGGAGTGTTGCTTTGATTCTTTCATGCATGTTTGAGAAATCCTTTAATCTCCATGGCAACCATTCAGCTATGCAAAACACCTGGGTGGACCTAGCCCTGCCTTCCTGGGCGAAGCTCCTCCCTACAGCAGCAGTTTCTACACAGAGAATGGAGCTCCAACTTTTAAAACATTTAATTCACTACTTGTAATCAAAGTAAAATCGTCAAACTTAATTTATTTACGTCTGTTCAACATAAGATATTAAATATATTTAGTTGAATAAACTCAATTTGATTACTTGTAAAAAAAAATTCTTAAGTTGGATCACCTGTTTTCTTATTTCAGTGTAAGCTTCCCAGCTCTTGCATTACAAAGAAGCCCTTCACTGCGGCTCCTTCAGACTAGCCAGTAGCAATTAGCAAACACCTGGTAAAACTGTGCATAAGCTGAGCTCATTAAATTAGCTACTGATCACCGCAATGCTGATAAAAATGTATAAAAATGTTGCCAATAATAATTTTTATAACAACTGAAGGTCACATACTTGATTATGCTACAAATTGGCACCATGTGCCTGGAAAAAACATAATACTGGCCCTTTAATGGATGGTCTGAACTGAGATTTGTTCTGAGCCCAGAACCAGACAGTCCCTGGACTTTCCCTCAGGTTTTCTGTCGTTGATAGCAGAATTCGATCAGATAGCTGGCCAAAGCTTGGACCTGGATTAAAGGTAAAGGCTGATAATAAGATCAATGGATCGATTGGGTCCTTCAGGAACATTCACAGATCTGGACCTGCCGATCCAACTCCACATTCTCCCTGTTCACTCATTTAGACGTGAAGCTGATCACATCAGATTCCTCTCTGAGCCTTCATGGACAAAATGCATCCGATTTTGTATTTTATACGCAAGTTAAATATTTAATTAGCAAGCTAATTTAGATTTAGTTTACAAACTTTAATATTTAGCTTGCTAATATTTAGCTTGCTAATATTTAGCACCTAAACTACTAAATATTGGGAGTTTACCAATATTTAGAGGGTAAACTAAATATTTAGCTACTAAATATTTAATATATAATTTTAGCTAAATGTTTAGATAAAATGACAACTAGGAAGATAAAGAGACAAAAAGCTGAATATACTTTAAGTCATGCTTGTAAAATCCCCCAACGTTAAACACACACTGTAAGGAGTGAATTTCAGGCTCCAGTTCTTAAATGAGTCCTTGTTTATGTTTTTACCACCAGCTTTAACACTGCCATCACAACACCATGTGTTTCTCAATAAACCTGAGTGTTTTTAAAATGTCCAAGTTGTGTTTTTATCCTGAAACTCTTCTGCTCCGTCTCCCACAGAGCCATCATGAAACCGATGCTTCAGGTCTGATAAAAATCGAGTCTGCATTTCTCCAAGCTTTCATGAATTAAGAGTTGGCGAATATAGAGCATGCACACAGAAAATAAACTGATCCAGAAGTGCTTTTTATGTTAGAGAAGTAAGAAGTAAATTCTCATAATTTTATTTCATTTTTTTCCTAATAGTCATATGAAAGAAAGCGTACAGTTAGTTGCAGGAAAAGTTCAGCCGATTGTCTAGGAAAAAGTCCTGATGTGTTTCCTAGAAACCAGAACTGATCCATAGAAGTTGGGGTGTGGTTGAGGATGATGATGGTCTGATCAGTTTGCTTCCTAACTTAATGATCTCTTTACTGATAATCAGTTAAAGAAAGAGACTTCCTGAGTGTGGAGGATTCTTCACTTTATTCTGACAGCTTGGACTCAGTTACAGGAGACATTTGACATGAGCAGAGCGGACATCAACTGGATGAAATCAGACGTTTGGACGTTAGAAATGCTGGACGGAGGTTTTTACAGATACTTGAAGCAGCTTGATAATCTGAGAGACTGAAGTCAGAACCTCTGATTGGATCGATCAGAGCTCCTGCACTTCAAAAACACAAAATTTTACTAAGTATTTTGATCAACTTTCAAATCCAAATATCTTAGTACACTTGAAATAAGACAAATGTAACTTAGAAGTACATTTTAAACAGGATATAGGAGATTGTTTAAAGTCAATAAAAACATACTAGTGGTGGATTATTTCACTTATGGAAAAATGTCTTGTCATATATTCAAGATGTGTCGATATAAAGGAATTATTTTTGTAATACAGGTAGAGGAGCACTGACTGCAGTTGTCTGGCAGATCGCTGATTATCGATCTTTAAAAATCCTGACCTTCCAATTCCAAATTTGGCCAATAATGATTTTTGTCTGAAATGTTGCTAAATGTAGCAAGAAGTTGTTGAATTGGCAACAGTGGGTTGACCATCGTTAACATGACCTGATGGGCTTGTCTGTCGGTCAAACCTCTCACTGCAGGGCAGAAGAGGACAGCGGCTGATTTTTAGATCTTTGCTGAGGTTGATAAGATCACTGATCTACCAAAATTAAGGAAATCTGAGCCAATTTATCAGTGCAAATATTAAATACAGGCTTCTATATCTTGCTGAAAAGTAACTTATAAGTTCATTTTGCCTTATTTCAAGTGTACTAAGATATTTGAACTAGAAACCAGATCAAAAATACTTGGTAATATTTAGTATTTCTGCAGTGTGGTAGGGTTTGCATCGGCCTTAGATGCCCAGGTAGGTGTTCATCTTGCCGAGGGCGTCGCAGACCGTGGTGAGGTCGCTGCGCAGGTCCTGCACCACGTTCTCGATGCTGCGCGTGTCTTTTAGCAGATCCACGCTCTGCGTATATGGGTTGTAGTACACAGAGAACGGCCTCTTTATGGATTTGGCGAATTCTCTGCAAGATAAAAAAAAACCGGACACGTCTGGAATATTTTTGCTCCTGAATCAACAGTCAGGTTTTACAGTTTCAGAGCAAAATAAAAAAGATTTGAAAGAAACACCATCAGAATCACAATGGTATCATTAGCTTAACTCTGGTTGGTTTTGGAGTGAAGGATTTCTTTATGGTGAAATTAAAACTAGATGTTTTAGTTATGTCTCATAGTGTACACTGCAAAAACATAAAATCTTACCAAGTATTTTTGGTCTAGTTTCTAGAAATATCTAAGTTCACTTGAAATAAGATCAAACTAACTTACAAGTAACTTTTCAGCGAGATATAGGAGCTTGTCTTAAGTAAATAATTCCTTAATATTGATTTTAAAAAAATAGTAATTGTTCCACTGACAGATTATTTCACTTAAAACAAGAGATGTTTCTCATGTTAAGATTTTATGTTTTTTTGCAGTTTTTATGTTTTTTGTTAGTCAATGCTCAACTCCTCCAGCGTTTTCATCAGTGTGTTTTCTACTTGTTTGTGTGTTTTGTTGTTTACCTCATCTTTTCCTTGGCCTCCTCGAAACTCTCAGAGACAAAATAAACATCCTGGAAGGTGGTGATTAGACACTCCTGGTTGCAGGTGGTCTTTGGGTCAAACATCTTCACACAGGCTTTATCAGACAGAGCATGCTGGGAAAAAACAGTCTGATCAATTATCTAACCATTAATAGGTTCCCAACTTTTTTAATATAAAAGAAAAGAAGAGATCCAAGAACAGAACCCAGAGGAACTCCACATATTATAAAATGGATGCAGTTTTCTGCAGCACAAAGTCACAATCCTAAACCTGTTTACAATGTGCGTGTGTGTGTGTGTGTGTGTGTGTGTGTCTGTGTGCGCGGGTGTGTGCGCGTTTGTTTGTAATACCTTGTGGGGATGATTTTCCTGATACATACTACATTGTGGGGACCAATTGCTCCTTGTAGGGACCGAAGCCTGGTCCCCACAAGGGGAAACCCTGTTTTGGGGTCAGGGGTCAGAGTTAGGACTAAGGTGTGAATTGAGTTTTGGTTAGGGTTAGGTATGTGATGGGTAGGGTTGGGAAAAGGGTAAAGTTAAGGTTTAGGCTGTAGAAATGAATGGAAGTCAATGGAAAGTCCCCACAAAGATAGCCACGCAAACGTGCGTGTGTGTGTGTGTGTGTGTGTGTGTGTGTGTTAGTACATGTGGTTTAGCAGGACATTTCGACAGAATACACACAGCACTAGCAGGACATTTTGAATTAACACGACAGGAGCGGTGTCCTGCTAATTTTGACAAAAATCTAAAAGCGCAGAAAGTTTTCTATTGGTCCAATAACCCCCAAAATGCAAAAAAACCCGAGATATCCGTTTAATACACATAAATCTGATTTTGTGTGTAATCTGTGTATCACCACAGTGCCCCCTATAGCAGGTTTGTGTAATAGCAGGACCTCATGAATATTCACACAAGCTCTTATTCTGATTGGTTGTCTCCCGGAACCTGCTAAGGTCTGCCAGAAGGTACTGCTAATTACTATAATGTCTTTCTAATTCACGTCGCTGTTTCACACATGAATTGTGTGTAAATTGCCAACTCTTACACTGGGGATGAGTTGGAAATATGATTACTCTGTGCTATAAGACTGAATATTTTATAAAGGTTAGTTGGATGCCTAAACCCAACCTTTTGTCCAACCTTACATTGGACAAAAGGTGTATGTGGTACCTAAAAATATACAGAAATTAATATATATTTTTGATCAAATATTTTTATTTAAAATATTATGAATAATACGTGTGTGGAATAAGTGTGTGGATTAAAATAAATATAAACCATAAGAGAGTCATTTTTTTCACCAAACTACTGCTAACAGTTTGTTGATTCTGGTCTGCTCTGCATCCTCAGAACCAGAACCAAGCATTTTGAAGCAGAACTTAGCTTCAGTGCACCATAAATCTTGAATAAACTTACAGAAAACTGCAACACAGCTGAATTCCTTTAAATCAAGGCTAAAAACACACTGATATACAGTTGTTTCTGGATCTTAATCAATGGTACATGTATCAATATATTTTATGTATATGATTTTAATTTTGAAGATACTTTGGACGTATGTGTGTGCATGTATGTGTGTGTGCGTCCTACCCTGAGCTCTCCGATGGATGACAGTAATCCCGCTCCATAAGCTCTGAGCTGACCATCCTGTTTGCAGAGTCCAAACTCGATGGTGAAGAAATAACACTGAAACAGAAACACCAGCTGTCAGTCAGTGTTTTTGGAGAGCAGCGCCACCCTCGGGTCATTCAGTGTAACTGCAGTTAGTCAGTGATGACCTATGCTGAACCACTGAGTCACATGAC
>NW_015115337.1:72815-75374 GCF_001443285.1 Poecilia latipinna
TCCTGTTTGCAGAGTCCAAACTCGATGGTGAAGAAATAACACTGAAACAGAAACACCAGCTGTCAGTCAGTGTTTTTGGAGAGCAGCGCCACCCTCGGGTCATTCAGTGTAACTGCAGTTAGTCAGTGATGACCTATGCTGAACCACTGAGTCACATGACAGCACACAGCCAAACAGAGCAAAGTGCACCGGTAAGATCTGAAGTTCTTCACCCAGATATTTTTGACTGGATTTATATAAACTGGATTTATATGAAGAGTCAGAACTAAATAAATAAACTGAAGCTGATCCATTCTCATCATCAAACAGTTAATCAGAAATTAACTGTGTGAACAAATACAGAAACTTTATAGAAATTTTCTGCCTGAGTTAAGTTGCCCAAACGTCCGCAGGACTTTACCTAAAGTAATCCTGCGGCTTTGGATAATTTACGTTAAATAGTCTTAATGGGATGGGATGGGTGGGTCTACCAGCCCACTGGTCCCCACTCACCGTGGCCAGTTTCTGCACATCCTCATCCGTCGCTCCCAGTGAGGCCAGGCCGATCTCCTGGGAGAACTGGGCGAACTTTGGGTCAGCCAGCAGGGGAACGTGACCCAGCAGCTCATGACATGTATCTCTGAGAACAAACAGACGCTGTTTGGACCAGCAGACCAGATGTTCTGGAGGAGGTTGGTGATCTAGGCTAAATATAATTATGATTATTTAAAATTAAATATCTGACTTTTTATTCCCGTTGAAACTCATTGGTTTGGTTTGAAATTAGATTGATTAAAGTGAAACCAGTTCAGGGGTTTAAGTGTTGCTACGCCGGTCAGACAATAAATTATTGTAATACACAATAATGTTGGCTTGAGATCATTTTGAAGTGATATAATTGTAAAGACATAATAATAATGCAAGAACACGCTCTTAAAGATCAGTAATATTTAAATTTAAATGAACATTTTTATCACTGGAACTGGAAGACATTTTAAATATCCAAAATAAATAAACAAAACAACAGAAACAACAAATAAAATGAATTATAAAGTCTCTATGAGCAATATTGTCCTTTATAAGAAGGGCTAGTTGATACCAAAGAACCAAACTGAAGACTTTTGTCATCCAGTTTTTGGTAGAAAGAATGAGAAATCAAGCAAATGGAAATTATTGAGCTCATTTTAATTTGTAATGAGATTTATTGATTACTGTGGCAGACATAAGTGTTGCTTCTTCTCTCTGGGCCTGCAAAGACTTGATCCTGAGATTGAACCAGTCTTACAGAAACAACTAGAAACTGCTTGGTAAGAAAAACCACAACAAGAAAGGAGGTATGTTAAATCTATGGAAGAAATGGATTAATGAAAAATCAGGGAAATGATGTGACTGTGAGCTGGATGAGATTACAGCGCAGCAGATTACAGGTTTGGACTCACGGTTCTGGTGTGTAGAGGGGGTCGGTGCTGTGGCGAATGTATTGAGTGCAGTTAAACACTCTGTAGGCCAAACCAGCCAGGAAGTCTCTGGGGGAAAGGTAACCGGCCACAGGTCGCACCGTGAAGCCAGTACGCTCTGAAACACACAGGAAGTGATGTCACTCCTCCTCCTGATGATGGAATAACAATACTGTTCTGTCTCGTTTGCTTAAAACTTTCAGTTATGATAAAGTTCACAAACTCTCATCACTGAAGTTTTGCTGCTGACTTTTGGAACTTTTTTTTCTCCTACTACTCTCCCTTATTGTATTATCAGCAGTTTCTGCTGCATGGGTGTTAAAGTTTTATAATAATATTTTGCAGTACCATCATGGCAACAATAAGTGACTATAATCACTATTATTGCATCTTTTTTGGGTAACTGTATGACTACGTGTGTCATAGCAATAAAATCCATACAAACACAAATAATGTTCTTGAAAAATATACCATTTAATACACTTCTTTAAGACACCAGTCACATAAAGAAGAGCGATTGGTACCAACCCCAAAACTGACAGTAAGGTAAGTTTTGGAGGTTTTTAAACATCATTAATTGGAATTTATCATGCCGACGATAAATTGAAATTCTTATTCTGATAAGAAATTTATCAGAATAAATGATGGATACAATAAATGTCCATCCCTACTTATAAGTAACTTTCAGAAACATGCAGAAGCTCATATTAAGTCAATAACTTCTTAATTTATACAAAAAGGTTCTAGTTCCAATGCCAGATTTTTCTTTTACTTATAACATTGGAAGAATATCTTGCTTTTTGATCTAATCTGCCAATGGAAGTAGTACTTTTTATCAATATTCAAAATTTTTTAACTTAAAACATCTTGCTGAAAAGCTATTTATAAATTAGTTTTCTCTCATTTCAAGTGAACTAAGATATTTACACTAGAAACTACACAAAAATGCTTTGTAGGATATTGTGTTTTACAATGTTTATGATGTCTCTGACATTATTGTTCCTATTGAAAGTAAAATGTAAAGTTTCAGTGATTGTTTATGCATTCTGTCTTCGTGCCCTCACAGTGAATCTGGTTCTTCTTAATAACTGTTTATATATATATATATATATATATATATATA
>NW_015115338.1:0-16843 GCF_001443285.1 Poecilia latipinna
TTAACTGCATTTTATTACAAATGTTTTTAGTATTAGTTTTAACCATATTTTATTGCTAATGTTTTGTAGTATTAGTTTTTAACTGCATTTTATTACAAATGTTTTTAGTATTAGTTTTAACCATATTTTATTGCTAATGTTTTGTAGTATTAGTTTTTAACTGCATTTTATTACAAATGTTTTTAGTATTAGTTTTAACCATATTTTATTGCTAATGTTTTGTAGTATTAGTTTTTAACTGCATGTTATTACAAAACGTTTTAGATTTCGACTGATTTTGTATCTTCTTTTCTTAAACCAGTTTGAATTCCATTTTTATGCAATTAAAGAAAAATAAATTTTGACTCTTCTTGTGTGATTTTCTCATTACTTGAATCAGCTTGAATTCCATTTTTATGAAATTAAATAAAAATAAATAAATTTTGAGTCTTTTTGCATGATTTTCTCATTACTTCAACCGCACTCGTCAGAATAAGAGGGTATGGCGGAGAGGGAGTTATTAAACGAAGCATATTACAGTCCGTCTCACCCAGGCAGCTTTGGAGGGGTGGAGAGACTGCGCAGAGCTCTTCAGCATGAAACCGGAAAGCAGATTGCGATTAAAAAAGTGCAAGACTTTTTATCAGAACAAGATACGTACACGCTGAATAAACCTGCAAGAATAAATTTTCCGAGGAACAGGGCTTTCTTAACAAGACCTTTCAAACAATATCAAGCGGATCTTTGTGACATGAAAAACTTGTCTGAACAAAATGACGGCTATAATTATTTAATAACTGTAATAGATGTATTTTCAAAAAGAGCATTTGTGCGTGCTTTAAAGAGGAAGAGCGCTGCTGAGGTAGTGAAGGCTTTTGAGTCGATTTTCAAAGACAGCCAGATTCCAAAAAAAATTCAGACGGATGCCGGCGCAGAGTTTTTTAACAAACACTTTAAGGCTTTAACGGAGAAATACGGCATTGTGCATTTTGCCACAGCTAGCGAAACAAAAGCCTCAGTGATTGAGAGGTTCAATAGGACTTTGAAATTGCGCATGTGGAGATATTTTACTGCTCATAACACGCGCCGTTATGTAGCCGTCCTGCAGGACATGGTGAAAAATTATAATAACAGTTATCATTCCAGCATTAAAATGACTCCTTTAGAGGTGAATGAGAAAAATGCCTTTCAAGTATTCAAGAACCTGTACCTTAAACCGTCTAATAGCTATTGTAAATCATCCGGGAACTCGTTTAAAGAAGGGGATCTTGTCAGAGTTTCCAGAGCACGCGGCATGTTTGAAAAATGGTATGAGCAGAGCTTTACCGACGAAGTATTTACAGTCGATGAAAAGATACGGCGATCTCCCCCTGTGTACAAACTCAAAGATTTGGATGGCGAAGCAATTCGGGGTACGTTTTACTCATACGAACTTCAAAAAGTGAAAATGGGTAAAGACAAGATCTTCCAAGTCGAGAAAATTTTAAAACAGCGCACCGTGAGAGGAATTAAGCAGGTCTTTGTGCGATGGAAAAATTGGCCTGAGAAATTCAATAGCTGGATCAGACAAGATGAACTTCAAGATATATAAGCGGAACCGATATTACATCTTGCCAAAACAGCATTATGGAGCGCGCCGTAGAGGATCACGGATTTTACGTTACTTTACCATCAAACGCAAGCCAAAGTACTTTTAAAGGGAATACGTCTTCAAGTTTCCGCGTGAATCTAGCGCAGCACATTAATTTAGAAGGTTCGTGGCAAGTAGCTTTAACGGAGATTTCTTACCTGCACACTTGGCATAATGTCCCAAAAGAATCCGCGTTCTTTGAATGGAGGAAGAGGGGAGGTGCAAACATTTCTCGGGCGTATATCATGTCTGGATACTATGAGACAATAAAGCAGCTAAAAACAGAGGTCGAGTCTCGTCTTAGTACGAAGAATATTTTTTTTTACACAACCGCTGTTGAAAACAGATTATTCTTTTTAGCAGATGACGATCGACATCAATTACGTTTTCACGCGCCTATCGCTTATGTTTTTGGCGCGGAGCCAGGGGAATGGATTACTTGTATTAAACATGAACCCTTTCCTCGCCCGATGGACAGGAAAGCAGGATTCTACCACTTTTATTGTTACAGCGACGTGATCGAACATCAATTAGTAGGAGATGCGTATGCCCCCCTGCTCCGCACGCTTGAAGTGGAAGGTAAATACGGAGATATAATTACTCGGGCTTTTAATCCACCGGACTATCTTCCTGTGGCTCGGAAACATATTGAATCAATTCAAATCGAACTGAAATCAGACCAGAACGTTCCGATAAAATTTACCTATGGAAAGACAACCGTGAAATTACATTTTCGACCCGCAAAGTCGCAACGAAGTCTGAGATAATAACAGAATTATCTCTGATCAAAAACATTTATATAAAAAACGGCTGATGACAAGGTTATCGTTCATAGAGCTCGACGCTACGACACGGAAGAGACTATTTTTTTCTTTTGCTCAGCAGCACCGTATAAATCTGCGGTAACATGACGCTGGCAACTCTAAGGGATGACCCTCACCGGTTCGTCCATTATTATCATAACCAAGTAGGCGGAGCTTTACCGGGGTTTTATGGATCCCCGACCATGTACGGGCGAGGCATCGGGTCAATATTTTCAAGATTATTCTGGTTTGTGTCACCGCTGTTTAAATCAGGTTTCGCCCTGGCAAAACCTCACTTAAAAAAAGCCGCAACAAACATTGCGACAGATGTGATAGGAAAAGCGATGAATAAAATATCTGGTTCTAATCAAGAAGGATCAGGAATTATGGTTCTGTCAAGAAGGGCGAGGAAACGCCCGCCTGGGGAGCGCGTGCAGAATTCACAAAAACTTCGAACGCTTAAACTAAAGAAATCAAAAGGGAGAAGCAAGGCTAAGGGAAGGAAGTCTGCTCCTAGCAGGGATATATTTCACTAACGCAAATTATTCATTTAAAAAAAAAAGGCTCTTTTGCATCACAAATCAGCCGAATGCACCCTAGCAGAGCTGGATTTATTTTCAGCCCCTATGACGCAGTTATCGATAGAGGACAAGATTTACACAGAAATTTTACCGGTGTCGGCTCTGACCAGAGGCGGTCCTATCGAGTTTGTGATTCCAGGCGGCGACAAATATCTTTACTTAAACGACACCTTGCTTCATCTACGCATCAAGATCACCAACGCAGACGGTAGCGACCTGGCTAATGACGCTGTAGTGGGGCTAATTAATTATCCTCTTAATACTATATTTTCACAATGTGACATCACGCTGGGAGACCGATTAATATCTCAGTCAAGCTCCACCCATCCTTACAGAGCGATGATTGAAACTCTACTCAACTATTCTGAAGATACGCTAAAGAGTCAATTTAGCGAAGGTCTTTCTTACAAAGACGTGGCTGGAGCGATGGATTCTATCGTCATAAACAACGGTCCGAACGCGGGATTAAATAAAAGGGCCGCTTTCACCGCCAAATCCAGAGAAGTTCACCTGTTAGGGGCGCTTCATGCTGATTTATTTTTCTGTGAGAGAGCGCTGCTTAATTCGGTGGATTTGAGAATTAATTAACAAGAGCCAGCGACGCATTTTGCCTGATGGGAGCCCGTGATTCTACATTTCAATTGAGAATTTTAGGAGCTTCTCTTTTTATTAAAAAAGTTTCAGTTTCTCCCGCGGTCCGACTAGGCCATGCTTCTGCTTTAATGCGAGGAAACGCCCTGTATCCGCTTTCCAGAGTTAACGTTAAAACATATTCTATGCCTGAAAATTCGAGGATGTATACTCAAGAGAACCTGTTTTTGGGAGCGGTGCCAAAGTATATTGTGATAGGGATGGTGCATCACGAGGCCTTCACGGGTCGGAGAGACCTGTCACCCTTCAACTTTAAACACATGGATGCTGAATACCTAGCACTGTGCCAGGAGGGGAGACAAATCCCTGCCAAAGCTTTCCAGCCCCAATTCAATCACGGGATTTCGGTCAGAGAATTTTACAGCATATACTCTGCAACAGGTCGGCACTTAAAAGACCTTCCTCTATCCATCGACCGAGAGCAGTTCGATCAGGGGTTCGCATTATTCTCATTTAACCTTTCCCCTGCAGAAGACGCCGATGCTCTCTCGCCCGTTTCTAACGGCAACTTAAGGTTGGAGATTAGGTTCAGAGAACCATTACCGCACACGACGACGTTGATTGTGTACGCCTGTTACGACTCGGTGTTGGAAGTGAATTCAAGAAGACAAGTTTTGGTGGATTATTATTAATTATGAATAATCACCAGCTGGAGAGTCTGCTGCACCATCTTATAGGGAATCGGTTCCACGGAGTCTGGGCGTGCGATCAGCTGTCTTTTCTCCCGCATAAATATGCAGGACCTGCCTATTTCATCGTAAATACACACCCCTCAGATCTGCTGGGGCAGCATTGGTTGGCTCTGACTTTGGAAGGAAACACAGCCTCCTTTTTTGATTCCTACGGGATCCCTCCGCAATCTGAATTTTATCCTGCTAGCATTGTAACATTTTTAAAAGAGAGATCCTCAGAAATAATGTACCATAATAAACAGCTGCAGGACACTATGTCTGTGACGTGCAGTCAGCATTGTGTATATTACTTGTGTAAAAGAGCCTCCGGTTTAATGCTGGAACAAGTAGTTTATTCATACCCGGGTGATGTGATAAAAAATGACATCATGGTTTCAAATTTTGTAAAAAAAAATATCAGCACTGTATAAAAAAACGAAAATATTGTTCTTTTAACCACGGTGCATGCTCCATGCAGATGTTTAAAGATTGTTACAAATTGTTTGCATGAAATTTTACTTTTTATTGTAATTTCTTATTTTGTGAAATATTTTTGCTGTAATTTTGTGAGAAAAAAAAACAAATGTACGCATGAAATCAATTCAATAAATGTTTTTATTTAAAAATTTGTATTTTCTATCAAAAAAAAAAAGTCTTAAGGGGAAAAATTAACCCATTTTGAAGTTTTTTTAATACCGTCGAACGTTGGAGAAAGAATAATCTTTTTTTCTCTTCTCGGGGTTTTTTTTAATTCCGTCGAACGTTGGAGAAAGAATAATATTTTTTTCTCTTCTCGGGGGTTTTTTAATTCCGTCGAACGTTGGAGAAAGAATAATCTTTTTTTCTCTTCTGGGGGTTTTTTTAATACTCTCAGGCTCGATGTGCAGATGCTGCTCACGGAGCTGCGGGTTATTCGCACCCTCTGTCTTTATACGCAGATACTGCTCGCGGGTTATTCACAGAAGATACTGGAATATTTAGTTCATGTAGAGTACTGAGGAAATCAGTCCATCCTGCAGGCTGGAGGCTTTGAGCTTTTCTTTTAAACGGAACCAGAAGGTTTTTGAGTAAATCAGTCAAATGGGATCCTCTGGCGACTCTTCCTTTGCAGACGAATTCCCCTCATCTTCGCCGTTTCCAGGTTCAGACGCGAGCGCAGGATCATTCTTAGCAAGCTGCACAGGTGCAGATAATTAAGGCTCTTCTAATTGACCTTGCTTGATTAAAGACAGATATCTTTGCAGCAAAGCGTCATATTTTTTAATTTTCTCGTATGAAGTTAGTCCTGGTTCATCCAATATCGCTCTCATTTTAGAATCCAAATCCTCTTCAGCCGTTTCTCTGATAGAAGCCTCCGGCTGATTCAAACGTTTGAAGTGACGCGGCGAGATCAGATACATCTTTTGAGACATTTTTTTTTTATTTTGCGATAATTCCGCCCACCAGGTTTCCGATCAATGGAGCGAGAGCCGCAAAAATAGGGAGAATGAACCCTCCTTGCTGGCTCTTAAGAGCAGCCTGTTTACGTTTCAAACCTGTTCGTTTGTCAGCCAGCAATCTGATGAGCTTCTTCTGTTTTTTCAGTTTCCGGTGTTGAGAAGGCGAAAGTTTTAAATTTCCTTTTAATATATTGAGACATAACTCACACAGCGTTTTTAGAAAGTCGGGCGAGCAGTGATCGAGAATATCTTTACGCTTCTGAGGCGTGGAATGATACAGAGCTTGAAGCAGGGGAGCATTTCGTTTTATTCTCGCAGACATGGTTTTTTACTTTGTTTTAGGTATATAAACAACAGGCCACTCTTTAGGCAGTATACCCGACCTCATTCGAAAATGTTCTGGACAGGTTGGCGTAAGGTCAAGAATTAAATAACCGTGAGGTTCTCTGGTAGCGTCTTCAAAACTGTCTAAGAAAAGAGCCTTTGCTGTCGGGAAGATTTGGCGAGCTAATATATTTATTTGTAATCTGTCTCTCAGGTTCTTAAACAACACCATATAATTACTGTACTTCCCCTGATGAAATACATTCTGCGTCAACATTATTACGCTCCAATTTCTGTGATGTCTGAATTCTGTGAATAATTTTACCACTTCAGGATGGTCCGAGGCTTGAAAGATGACGTCGTCCAGAATTATTAAAATGCTTTTATTCGCTGGAAACAAGTCTTCATCCTCAAAAGAGTCAGGCAAACCTTTGATGAACTTGATCTTTTTATAAATTTTTTGCAATCCGTCATACATAGGTTGGAAAGACTTATAAATCCACACAATTGCTTCAGGTTCATGATCCATGACATGACTACAATCCATCAACATTTTCTGCACAAAATAAGTTTTCCCGCAGCCGCTAGGACTGGCGATAAGACATGAAAAAGGTGTTTTAAATCGAGGATCAAATAAAGTCTCTTGTGCATGACCTGAATGCAGCATTTTTTTTTCTTTTTAATAGTAGAAAAAAAAAGAATAACAAGAAGAAAAGACAAAAATTATTTTACTCCCCTCTGTAAATTATGGATGAACAAGTCAGTATCCAAACGGCAAGGTTGTTCCGTCAGGATAAAGCCTCCGTTTGTCGTAAACCACGCGAAACTTTTTCTGAAATGTGGCATTTTTTAACACGAACCCTCTTTTATCACGCCTGATTGTGTGCTGCGGTACCTGAATCAACCCATCTCTGGAGCCGCCGGTCAAGTAACCTTCCACCAGCTCTTTGATGCTGTCAAAATTGACAGTTTGGCTACATTCGGTCGTATGAGTTATTCTTTCACAGACATTTTTATTTTTCGTTCATTCTTGGTTTGATAAGCATAACTTTTGGGCCCTGTAGAAACAAATTCCTGTATGCTGTCTCCTCCCAATTCGTCAGTCAGGTCACCCAGGTAATTTCCGAGCTTAAGTGGGGCCTGCCCTTGTTTCAGCACATAGATCAGACTGTCTGTATCTACGTACAAAACCCTTTCCTGTAAAGGCTCCATACAGCTTAAAAGCTTCAATCGTGCATAAGCGGTCGTAAAGGCGCCTATGAACACGTTGTTAACCTTGCCCGGACGGATCACGCATTTTTTGTTGTAGTTCCACTGTAACAGACATGCGTCAGGGTTCAGAAAGTGGAAATACTCGACGGTGTATTTACCTGAGAATAAGAATCTGAAAAACTCGTCAGGATCGCTCACAATAACCGTCTGTGTGAGACTGTCCCTTTGACAATATTTTCCCCAGAATGCGTTTAACAAGTTTTTAAACAAAAACCGTTTAGCAGGATTGAACGCAATTTTGTCCGGATCTAACTGGATACCTTGATGCAGTTTGTAGTCTCTCACATACTTCTCCTTACTTTCCTCATCGACTGCTTCGGCCGGGTAGCCTGAGGCCTCCTGCTTACCCTTCACCTCTGTGATTTTTTCCACGCGATAACCAGATCGCAATGCTTTCTGAAATTCAACGCTCACCCAGACACCGGTCAGAGCCCTTTCCTGATTGCTGTGGGAACAGGAACTTGTCTGATTATTTTTTTTCTGTGCAGGTGCGGCAAAGCGTGAACACTAACTTACCGTGCGCAGTTCTGCACGGCAGGACTGGGAAATAGAGGCCTCTAGGAGGATAGACAACCGCTCTGATGAACCCAAAATAATTGTCGGGATGCTCAAAGTTTCGGTATATTGTCGGGTGTCCCAGAGGATAAGGAAATCTGCTGTTCACATAGGGGTACAGTGAAGTGAAATCCACGTACTGAACAGTTTCATCAGCAGCTGCGGTGTGTCTCAATTTGAACACGGAAGTTCTCCCTTCAAAAAGAGCGTCCCGCGGGACCAGAGGCTCTGGCGGATTCATTTTTTTGAGAAAGTTAATCACCCTCTGATCAGATCGCTTCATTTCAGCCCACTCGTGCTCCCACACAATCTCGAGTCGGACGCCGAACTTGGATTGCAGGATTCTGTCTCTCATCGCTGGCCGCGCGGATCTGTTCAAAGGTTACGTCTCTCAAAGGGCATTTTTCATTTAGAATAAAACATTGATAACAAGCGTGCCAGAAACAGCCGTGAAAACTGAAGACCGTCGGCATACCTGAAACAACAGAAAACCCGTCTGCAAAGTATGGTCCGATTTTCCTTTCTCCCGCATTTAATGCATGTTCGATAAATATGTTTCTGTCAAACATGATCCATTCCAGCCATTGGATGCCGGCGTTCGAGAAAGTATTTGAACTATTTCTGTAATCCATCGGTGATGGTATGGCTAACATTTTAGGCTGAAGGAAATTTGTCAGAAAAACCTTCATGGATGCCGATGCGATGGTTATGCATTTAAAAGGATCTACATTCGTCTCCTCAAAATATTGGTCTGAATTTAACGCAGGCTTGGTGTAGAATCTCTACGTCATTCCGACAGTAATGAACGGCTTGCTTTGCAAAGTCAAAATTCTCTTTGGACGCGTCCTGGTACCAGTCATTAAATTCATGCTGCTGGGACGGAGTCATCCGATCCACAGAGTAATATTCTTTTGAAGGGAAGGGTCCTACATAGTGCAAATTCTCCCTCGAGGAGAATAAATGAGGAAAAAATCCTTTTGATTGGTCGTTAAAACCCAGCGCTTTTGGCATTTGACTAAGCTTCATAGCAAGAAATGAAAGACTATCTATGAACAAATAATTTTGCTGCCGGTCATAATAATGCGAGGTGAAATGCCCAATTCGGTCATAGCGCTCAGCAGGAGGTAATTATCGTATGCTCGGGCATTGTGCACTATGAATACATAATTTTTAAACATCGGTTTTCTGTAATGAAGAATAAATTTCCGAGCGCAATCAAGACCGTATGAAAACCAGCTATCGCCTTTTAAAGTTTTGGCGCAGACTAGAAACAGTACGTGCACGCCGTTCTGATCAAAATATGATTCAAAATCATAGAACACTATCTTGTCATCCAATTGATTGGATTTAGCGAGAGGTTGAATATAGCAGAGGTGGTCGCTGATTGCTATAGGAGAGCCAGGGGCTATTTTTTCACCGCAAATGGTGCATTTTGTTCCACAGACGTGTCCTTTTTCCTGCTTAGTTATGGGTACGTGATAAATTCTTTTACAGAGCGCACACATCTTGGTCGTCTTGCATTCACTCGCAAAGATTTCGGCGCGAGGCTTGAAATTGGGTTCCTTGTGTTTGTTGTAACATAAAGAATTGTGACAGGACCGATTACAGCCTCCGCAATATACAGGATCGTACTCTTTGCCTATGCAAGGGGCTTTGCGACATATTTGACAATATCCTCCGCACAAATGTGTGCTAGGGTTATTGTAGCCTGAAAAACAATGCTGGCAAAAATGTTTTGATCCGAAAAAACCCTTTGGGTTTTTTATCCCGAAGTAATGCTGGTCGTGTAACAGAAGAAGGCAAGCGTTTGTGCGATCTCGGAAATCGGTCTCAAATTTAGAGAGAACAGGATTTTTGGAGTTCTTATAAAACACTACGATTTTTCTTTGTAGTAGGTTTTCAAATTTGGCCACGTCGGTGAACGTGACGGGCGTCTGCTCTGTAAGCCCTGCGTCATGTTGCCATTGTTTAGCTTGCTGTAAAGCCTCTGAGTCTGTAAAGCTGTTATTATAGACATGGGCTAGACTGATAGCGAAACAAAGTTTATTGTCAGAATTCTGTGCTATGTACAGGTGACGTCTTTTTTTATTGATGAGTTCACAGGCTGAAGTTTTTGTTGCTTTGCGCTTCACCCCGCCGGAAGGATCTCTTACTATTTGTAGAACAAATTCAAGGTCACCGTGCGATGGGAGCTCCGCATTCGATTGCACCAATTCATCCAGAAAATCCATAAAAGCTGTTTGTATGTCGTCATCATTGCTGACGTGAATATTTAAATGCCTGCTAAAATTATCTCCAACCAGTTATAGCTGAACAACATCATTTCGTCTGGCTAAAGAACCTGCATTATCTGCTAGTTCAACGAGATGATTCATAATTTCTACATAATATGAAGCATGATCTGGCGCGGAATCTTCACAAGTGGGAGGAATTCTGAAGGGACGCCTAAGTTCAACGTTATTAAAACGCTCGCGTTCAAGCAACGGTGAGAACGGAGGAGTTTTGACAGAAGTAGCAGCAGCAGACGCTGCAGACGCGGCTGACACAGACGGTGCAGGGAGAGGAGGGGGCGAAGGTAGAGGAGGAGGGGGAATTGCAGCAGGAGTGGCAGACGCGGCCGCCACAGGAGGAGGAGGAGGGGGAATTGCAGCTGCAGCTGGAGGATTCCCTGAATTGGGTGAATTTTGTAAAACTTCCAAAGCAGATGAGAGTCGGGTCAAAACGAGTATTGAATTCTGTAGAAGTGATGCGTATTCATTTACATTAGAATTTTGATCCTGACTGACGGAATGCTGCGGCGCGGTATTTTGCAGGGAACTATTTAATCGTGTTATTAAACCGCTTGCAGCGCAGTCACCGGCGCGTTCAACGCGCCCCACGACGGAGCTGCAGACTGATCTCTTGATCCGGCGGTTTGTAGACCGGTGATGGTTCTGCCGCGGGACTCTATCCCGGCAGAAACCCCTCCTTGCTGGGACACCGTCGAGCCAGAAAAATCCTCCTGCGCTCTATCCTTCCGCGATGAATCGGTATAACGTTGAGACGGGTAAAGAAGGTCTTTTTCTTCTTCTTTTTCTTCTTCTTCTACTTGTTCTTCCGAAT
Source organism: Poecilia latipinna (assembly GCF_001443285.1). NCBI lineage: Eukaryota > Metazoa > Chordata > Actinopteri > Cyprinodontiformes > Poeciliidae > Poecilia > Poecilia latipinna. The sequence continues at coordinate 11,008 of NW_015115338.1, forward strand.
CGATTAGGTTGATTACAGATTTTGGATCAAATATATCTTAAACGATAAAAAATTAATAGGTCAGAAATTATTTTCTCCCTCCTTACACAAAACTGCATTTCTTTTTAACTTACCGCGGATGTTCTTCTGCTCCGGTTTCACGCGCACCGAGGTGTTTGGCGGATCGCTCCACAAAGGCCGCGCCTTCGTCAGAGAGAGCCTATTTTTCGGGCGGGTCGCCACAGCCTGAGTAATGACTCGATCCCCCTGTAAATCTGTTAAAATGTTGTGATTAATTTTTTTGTTATGCCGCAACGCTCGGGGCAGCGTTAAAATACCGACCGTACTGCAGCTGGGGGACGCCCGGGAAGCCGGTCCTCCTCTCCGTATCTAGCGAAACGATATCGGAAGAAAAAATGCAGCGTCAGATTGAGGGGTAAAAATGAAGAGAGAGAGAGAGAGAGAGAGATGTAACTTACCCCCTAATAGTTCATTGTACTGAGATTCAGACAGCACCGCCATGGCCAGGATGTGTAATTTCTCTCTTTTAAAAAAGAAGAAAAAAAAGTCCAGCCCAGTCCAGTCCAGTAACAAAATCCAAAATCACAGGCACGGGTCAGCAGCAAGTCTGGAATGAACAGAGTCTTGTCCAACCTTCTTGCAAGAAAAAAAAAAGGTTCCTCCCCTCCTTGTGTGGCGGGAGAATTATCTATCGATAAGGAAAGGATCTATGACATCTGGAACTGGTTAAGAGCGGCGGTCTTGGGATGAACAGAGTATTTGTCCAAAATAGGGGTGATGGGAGAATTATCTGGAACTGATTAGCGGAAAACAGCAGGAGGGCATTCTTTTCCGCCTTGGGGCAAGCTGTAGACCGTCAGGCTTATATCTGTCTGTTTAAACACATCTTGCAGAATCTGTGAGACTTTTGACCACTCCAGCTCATCCAGACCATTCTGAAGGAGATAAAATATTGTGTTTAATTATCAAATAAAGAAGAATTAAGGGTATTTATCAGCAGTACTTCCTACAAACCTAGGTAGTGATATTCTTTTGATGTTATTTTCTAAGCAGTGAGATTTCATGGCCTCCAGACTCTGCTTCAGACTGACATATGCGGGTTTCTGGCTGGCTTTTTTCTTTGTAATCTGACATGCATGATAGGAAAGATACACTTACCAGATTGCGTAATGAACCAAATTTGGTCCTGTGCAGTATAATTGTCTGCGTCATATTTACCAAGTAATATATGAAACGTCGATCATGTGTTAGGACTGCGCATTCTCCCACCAGCTTTTCTATTAGGACGTCAAGTTTTTTAAAAACAAAGAAACAAACAGACAAAAAACCAAAAGAAAACAAATAAAAAACTTACTCTGCTCCTTTAACGCGGCGACTCGTCTAAAATTCTTTTTGAATAAAACTGCGATTCCCTTCCCCATTCGTAAATCTTCACTAACGCAGTGCGCTAATGATTCCTGGTTTGGAGCGGTGAACAGATCGCCGATCACATATTTTATCTTGCACATCTTGAAACATAGTCCGCAGTTAGCACAAGCAATGCAAAAATTCACTGGCGTTGAAGCCTACCATCTGTTACGAATTAGAACCTCAAACATCTGGATCCCATTTTCTGGACCACCCACGTTGCCCATCCCCCATTTCCGGACCACCCAAGTTGCCCCTCCCCCACTTCTGGACCACCCACATTGCCCATCCCCCATTTCCGGACCACCCAAGTTGCCCCTCCCCCACTTCAGGACCACCCACGTTGAACACTACCTGTCAAAATCTGATTGATATAAGGGAGTACCTATAATCTCTAACGTTAACAGGTAGTTTGGACTCTGCTCATTTTCATGTTTGATAATATTATCAAACTATATAGCAGCCGTTCAACCGGGCTTTGTAAGGTTGGTGAATAGTTCATTAAAGGACAACACTGTGGAATTCCCAGTACCAGTGTGGTTGTGAGTTTTCTGCCGCTTCTTCTCCTTCCCTAATACAACCCAAACGTTACAATGAGAAATTGATTAATAATGAAACTGGAAAATAGAAAATTGGCTTAATGAAAAAGGGAAATTGAAAAGTTGTTAAATGAAAAATAGATTAATGAAAAATGGGTAAACAAAAAAGGGAAATTAAAATTGGACAAATTAAAATGGGAACATAAAAAGGGTTAAATTAATCTGGAATAAATATATTTATAAATAAACAAATATAAATGGGAATAAAAGTGACAATTACTTATTTAACTAATTTTTTATTTATTTCACTCATTTTTGTCATTTATTGATTTATTTTACTCATTTGTTTATTTATTTCACCCATTTATTTATTTATTTATTTAATTTTTGGCTGAAATGGCTCTCCATATCATGCAGGCTGCAGGCAGACAAGCTTGTTCCTTTCAGGTTTCAGGCTATAAACTGTAATATTTTCTGCCAGCCGCAAGTCAGTTTAAGTAATGCTTCTGTGAGAAACAAATAATACCGGACACCTGGTCACCGAGAAAAATGGTTAGCCTGAGATTTTAGTTTAGTTTTTTTTATTTTGAAAGGCCAAAGCACGGAGTAGTGACTTTCCAAACCATCCTGCAGCCATACCCGTCTCGTCTCTGGACCAGCAAGATGGCCACCACTGCACTGTGTCATCAGCAGCGATAAACAGAGGTAAGTTTGTCATAAAAAGTTGTTTTAAGATGTTTTTAGGCTAGAAAGTAGCCCTCATACTAGCTTCATTTACACACTTAGTTCATGCAATTTCTTTGATACTCCGGAGTTTTCGGTGCAGCGTGTAACAAATCCCCGTCTAAACGGAAGATTTAACACGGTCAAGAGAGTTCTTTGAATTATTTTTATAAAAATTTAGAAATAAGTATGTCTGTTGCCTTTCATAATCAAAACTAGAAAGAACGATTTGAATTAAACAAAAGAAAACGATCGCACACTTGCGGCTGGGAGTGGCACACTATATTTAATAACCAAAAATCAGCTGTTCCACTGGAATCACCGCGTTATTTCTGTCAACCTTTCATTTTTAACAATTAAACAACCCCACACCAAATCTATAGTACAGCCTTTGAATCAAAACAAAAGGAGATATTTCAATAATTGTCCAACAAAAAGTCCACAATTAGGTGTTCAAAAATAAGGATCCGTGCGCACACACACAAAAAACGACGTTGGGGCGCAAATATTTCATCAGTCTTTGTCTGACTTGGGCGAAGACCTGCAGCGCTCCAGGTATTGGGTCCGATCCTTGCCCCGTGTGGCTTTTATCTTCTTGTTGGTTTTTATTGGCAGTTGGCAATAAACTTTCAGTAGCATTACCGCCACCTACTGGTATGGAGTGTGGTTCGTGATGATCTATATATTTTCCCCTACTTTTACTTCATATCTAATCCCTACAATAATTTCTGACTAAACATACACACCTACTTATATAACCTTACTTGCCTATAGCTTTATGTACCACTCTTTGTTATTCTTTACACATTCACAACCATCTTACTCTACTCAGATTCTTTGAAATAACTTTGTTTTTTTAAGAAATCAAATAATTATTTCAATATGTCTACTCCCCAAATCCCTCCTCAAATAATCTAGTAAATTAAACCTTTCTTTAATACCTTCACACTCTCTCAACATCCTCTTCTTCATATTTATAACACTCTAAAAATAACATGCTCTACTGTTTCAAACTTCTCACAATATTCACACTTTCCTGTTTTATGCTTCTGTATTTTAAAAAGTGAATAATTAAGCCCTGTATGACCGAACCTTAACCCTGTTATTATTCTTTCCTCCTTTCTGTTTTTTCTTCCCTTTCTTTTCCTTCCTACAAACTTCTGAATTTTATAAAACCATCTTCCTGTTAAACCTTCATCCCACCTGCTCTGCCATATTTTCATCAGCTCCTCTTTGACTTTACTTTCCCCTTCAGATTTACTTGTCCTAACTGTAAACCTAAGAGGATTATGTATTGCCTTCTTTGCCATTTTATCAACCCTCTCGTTTCCTTCTACCCCTATATGTGCTGGAACCCATACAAAAACAACTACTAACCCCATATTTTGTATTCTAAATAGAGTATGATATATTTCTAATAAGATGTCCATCCTACTATCCGTATTATTATATTTTATGCTTAACAAAGCCGAGCTTGAATCTGAGCAAATTATTGTTTGCAGTGGTTTTACGTCCTCTATCCATTGTAATGCCAATAGTATTGCTAACATTTCACCTGTATAAATTGATAACCCATCCATAATTCGTTTCCCCATTTTCAAATTGAATTCTGGGATTGCAAATGCTATTCCCATTTTTCCAGCTATTTTTGATACATCTGTTATTATCGAAATTTGAACATGTCGATAATAATTATTTAAATATGATTGCACTGAATATCTACAACATTTGATTTGTCTTGTTTCTTTACCATTAGTGATATATCTACTATTGTTTCTGGAAGAATCCAAGGTGGTATAATTGATATTGGATCTGTTTGATTAATTTCTAGACTATCAATTTTAAATTCCTTTATGTCATTTTCAATTGTCCATCCATAACTCCTCAATTCTTTCTTTTCCTTTTCCCAAGATGATTTTAAAATTTCCCGAGTTGGATGATCACATTTATTACCCATCAAATTTAACCAATAATTAATTCCTAGTTTAGTTCTCCTTAGATCTAATGGCATTTCTCCTGTTTCTATTTCTAATGCTGCTGTAGGTGTTGTTTTGAATGCTCCAGCACACAATCTTAATAATAATAATAAATAATAATACATTTTATTTATAGGCACCTTTTTGGACACCCAAGGTCACCTTGACATAAAACAAGTTATAAAATACATACCGGTAATAAACAAGATTATACATTATTATACATTTATCTACAATCTTTTGAATGTGAATATTCCATTTTAATTTTTCATCAAACCACAATCCCCAAAAATTTATATTCTTTACCTGTTCTATTTTTTGATTATATAATTTTAATTCTATCACCTTGTTTGTTTGTTTTTCTGAGAAAATATAATTACTTTCGTTTTATCCACTGAGAATTTGAATCCCCATTGCAGTGCCCACCACTCTATATCAATAATGACCTTTTGTAATTTCTTTACTATAAACTCAACATTTTTCCCTTTTTCATATTGCTCCATCATCTGCAAAGAGTGAACACAGCATATCATTTCCAATATTTTTGAATATATCATTTATCATAACAGAAAACAATAATGGGCTTATAATACACCCCTCCGTTTTCCACTACATATTTACCGGAAACTACCTCACCAATTCTTACCTGTAATTTCCTGTTTGTTAAAAAGTCTTTAATCCATGCATATATTTTTCCTTTAATCCCCAATTTGTGTACTTTGATTAATAAACCCTTTACCCACATCATATCATATGCTTTTTCAATATCAAAAAATACTGCCACTACACTCTCTTTGTTTACTTGAGCTCTTCTAACTTCATGCTCTAGGGCAGTGGTTCTTAACCTTTTATTGAGGTACCAAACCCACCAGTTTCATATGCGCATTCACTGAACCCTTTTGTAGTGATAAATGAAATTAAAATCAGATTCTCCCCCACACCCTAAATTCAAGAGGTGACCCAACTAGAATGTAGTTGGGTCACCTCAACGTGGTTGATGTTGAATACTGTCTAATTTATCCAGATGAGTTTTAGCTGCTGAACTGTAAACTAAACAACCAAAATCAAAGTTGGATCTTCTCATCCCTGTATAAATCTTTTTTAACAATTGTCTGTCTGCCCCCCTTTCACCACCAGCCAAACACCTTTCTGGAATAGTCCAATTGAGTTAAAAAAAAAAAAAAAAAAAAA
>NW_015115338.1:19427-21798 GCF_001443285.1 Poecilia latipinna
TTCTGGAATAGTCCAATTGAGTTAAAAAAAAAAAAAAAAAAAAACGTTATCTTACTTACCCAATTAGGGTTGATTAAACCACAGGCTGGTCAAAACTTCTCCGCATCAAGATAAATTCTTCTTCGTGTGAGAGGAGGGTGAATGGAGAGCGGAAGAAGAGCGAGTGAGAAGAGTGGTTGTATATTCTATATCTTTGGCTTTTTTCTTACTGTTTTTCACTAGGTGTTTATATTACTTGTTTATTTGTGATTTTGGTTTAGTTTGTCAAGTTTTAAGGGTTTTTTTTGTTGTTGTTTTTTTTGTTTTTGTTGGGTTCGGGTGTGACCGTCAGGCGTGCCTGGCTAGCCGGCGTCTGATGACCCCATGGTGGTCGGTGCTGGGGCTTTCTCCACGCTGACACATTGTTTGGCTGTGGGAGAGGTGATTGGACATGGGTCCATTAGATCCGCTGCTGGAGCTGTCTTGTTTGTGGAGAAAGTGGAGCAGGCTCAACAACTAGTGGAGGTGGGCGTTTCTGTTAATGGCTTGTTTTTACAGGTGTTGCAGTTGACTTTACCTGCAACTAAGGTTACGTTGTCCAACGTGCCTCCGTTCATAAGTAACGAGTTTTTGATTAAAGAATTGTCTCGGCACGGTAATTAGAAAGGTTCTATCAGGGTGTAAGTCACCATTGCTAAAACATGTTGTCTCTCATAGGAGACAACTGTTTATGATATTAAACAAACGTGGCAAAGAGCTTAATTTGCTGTTTCATGTAAAAATAGATGATTTTGATTACATTTTATTTGCAACTTCTTCCAACATTAAGTGTTTTGGGTGTTTTTTTTTGTTTTTGTTTTTTTGTAAAAATCAATCAAGACACATTTTTGTGATCGATTTCTCGGTAAAAAGTTTTTACTGAGAACTCGATCAGAAGCGCCGTGAAAATGGTCAGATCCACCGGATCCACCTCTCTAGCTGCAATGCGTGCTCCCGACACAGGGAAAACAGATTTTCACAGGGACGGGCCGGCCCCATCGATTTCGGCAAAGCAGCAGCCCGCTGCTGCTGAGCAGGTGGGGAGCCCACCTGGTGAGGCTGGGCGGCGGAGGAGCCTGTGGTGGCAGCAGAAGAGCCTGCTGCAGAGGAGCCGGCGTAAGGTACTGTTGAGGTGTCCTTAGTGGAAATGGGAAAGGTTTGAAAATGAGTATATGTGTGGGAAAGGATGGAAGCACGGTGTTGTGTGGTGATGGGGTGAATGGTGGTGAGGGTGAAAGTGAAGTGGTGGAGAGAGACGGTGTGCAAGGAGAGCAGGAGGGAGTGAGAGGCGATGAGTATTTAGTGTGTGGAGATCAGGGAGAGAAAAGGAGAGGTGCAGGCGGATGGACAGATGGAAGGACAGAACAGTGCAGAGTTGTTTTTTGGAGCTGGAGTGGGGGGAGAGACAGGTGAAGCAGAGGAGGCGATGGAGTTAGAGGCTTCAGCCCCGATAAAGAGGTGAAGCAATCGGAGGAATGTGGTGACTGCTGTGCAGGTCAGCAAGCAGGCCAGTAAGCTGGCTGCAGAGAGAAAGGAGATGTCGGACAGCAGCGACAATAAGAGCTGGTTCTCTGATACCAGTGAGGTTTCTGTATCTCAAACAGGGACCTTCTGTATCTTTTTTACTGCTGTAAAAAACCTAGATACCCTGCAGAATCTTTTAGAACATTTTTAAAAGAAACTAAAGGTGAAAGGACTAAAAATTGAAAGTCATTTTCCTAATTTAAAATTGTTTTATTTTAACAGCAAGGTATCACATTAAGAACAAAGAAGTATCAGGTTTTACAGATACAGAAGTTTTTAAACTAAATAAAATAATGACCAAAGTTAGAAAACAACTCTGAGTAAATAATGCATAGTAGCATTTTAATTAGGCCCGAGCAGCTAAGCGCTGCGAAGGCCTATTGAAATCGTGCTGTTTCTTACTATTACGAATCTTCCCCTCTCTTTAGGGGGCCTTTTGGGGGCTTTATCATACTCAAAAACTCACCAAACTTGGCGGACTCATACAGCCTGTGTAAAATTGCGGATTTTTAAGGTAAGCTGAAAAATCGCAAAAGAAACGGTTCAACAGCGCCACCTAGCAACTTTCAAAAGACCCTTTCCTATTAACATACTTTATCGTAGAGACTTGAAATTTGGTACACTTGTAGAGCTCCCCAAGATGCTCAGAATTTACAATTAATGTCATAGTGCAAGTATGACAGGAAGTCGGCCATTGAATGTCCAATTTTCACCCCGTTTACAGCCTTCGCATTTGACTGAACTCCTCCGAGGGATTTCGATCAATGGACCTTACCAAGCTCCACCCAGAAACGCCCCCTAAAATCCCACGTGGCTGCATGGCTCACAA
>NW_015115338.1:26151-28588 GCF_001443285.1 Poecilia latipinna
ACGTGGTAGCTGCACTGTGACGTGAAATGGGCATTAGCCAATGAAACGCGGCCCCTGTGGTAAGGTCCATAGGCTTTAAACTCGGTCAGATCATTCATAAGGCATGGCTGATTAAAAGTTATCAAAGGTTTGCATTTTCGTGCCTGCTAAAGGGGGGTTTCCTGGGGTCAAAGTTCACCTATTTGCCATGAAACACGAAACTGTTGTAACTCTTAAAAACTCACAGAGGCACCAAACTTTCAGTGATTGATCATCATCGGGTCCCCTACAATACCCAATGGTCAAATGATGACATCACTTAGGCCACGCCCCCTGAGAACAGGAAGTGTCATTTTTTACGCTGAACGGTCGCTATCTGACCCCTTTGACCTAATCAACATGAAACTGTGTCCACAGACAGAAAACATGTTAGTGTGTCGTGGATTCAAACCCTGTTTGGTTTTGATGGAGCAGGTGGGCGTGGCGGCATGGCGAAGTGACCTTTAACGCCGTGTCCATACGTTTGGCTGCAGATTCCACAATTTTGAGCCCAGCTGCACCAAACTTGACATGACTGATCCTGGTGGGATGCATGACGATCCTATGTCGTCATAGTCTGACGTCATCTAAGCCCCGCCCCCTCAGAACAGGAAGTGCCTTTTTTTGACTTGTAAAGCTCCATCTCTGGCTCTCTCAACCTAATCAAGATGATTCTGTGTTGGATGACAGACTAACAGTTGGTCTCACTTGCTTTAAAGCGCCAAGAGTTTTCAGTAATGGGCGTGGCCATGGCAGCGCGGCGAAGCAGAGGGAACGCCGCCGCTATACGTTTGGCTCTAGATTCCACATCGTTCAGCCCAGCTGCACCAAACTCACTAGGATGGAATCTTATTCATCCCCGAACAGGAATCCATAACAGTCGTTGATGGGCGTGGCCTAATTTCTCTACAGCGCCCCCTAGAATTTTTTAAATGATCAGCCCCAAGCCATGCTGTAACCTAGAATTATGAAACTTGGTACACATATGTATCATGTCAGGATGTACAAAAAAGTCTCTTGGAGCCATGGTCCAAACCCAACAGGAAGTCGGCCATTTTAGATAAAATCCGCCATTTCCTGTTTTTCATAGACGTTGTATCTGATCGAACTCCTCCTACTGCTTTTGAGATACAGACTTCAAACTCAGTCAGCAGAAGGTTGAAACATTGAAGATCAAAAGTTATCACAGGAATTTTTGTATGTCAAAGCATGTGGGCTTTGACATGCTTAAGTGCCAAACTTTGACTATTCACCATAAAACATCAAAATGAAATAACTTCCACATAAAAGGTCACAGCTGCATCAGACTTCCTATGTCTCACTGACCAGTACTCATCAGTTTAGTTAGGTGGTAAATTGATGACATCACCTTAGTCTCGCCCACTTCCGACAGGAAGTCACCTGTTTTTTCTACTGTGTTATACTTTTACTGTGTTATTCATATGGAATTAATCCTCTGCCAACTGACATAACATGACCTGATGATAAACTCTGTCAATGCCTACTGACCTGTGGGGGCGTGGCCAAATGGCAGTCCCTCGCCATATGCATAAGATTGTCTCTAAATAAGACATGTACCTTCCGATTGGCACCAAACTGGATACGTATGACCATTGTTCACCGCTAAAGAGCCCAACAGCATTGAATTGTAATTTGACTCCACTGCGCCCCCTAGGTCATTCCATAAGCTTTATCTCCTCACTACATTGGCCGATCTGCACCAGATTTTTGGTGTGCCGTTAGGGAGCCATGCCGAACTCCTCGGTGCATATGGCCTGGCGGAAGCACATGTGAACTGCGCAAGAGCATCAGCGGTGGCTGGCAGGAGGCGGTGCTGGAACCCCCGCGGTTGCTATAAGCCGGAGCAGCGGTTTGCTGTGAGGGCCGCTCGAGGCTGCTTGTAGCTTTAATATTATTTATAATCTTTTGGTATTTTGTTTTTAGCTTCTTACCCAATATGGATTCTTTTAAAATAGCATCTTTGAATCTTAACAGGGAAAGGGAGCCTGAAAAACGGGCTTTAATTTATCAAACACTGAACCAAAAGAAAATTGATGTCATTTATTTACAAGAAACTCACAGTGATCATTTAATAGAAACAGACTGGGGCAGAGAGTGGAGGGGGGGAGGTCATTTTTAAGTCACAGCACCTCCCAGAGCGCAGGGGTGGGCTTCCTCTTTTCTAGAGCTTTCACTCCAAACTCTACAGAAGTTGAACATGTCATTCAGGGGAGGTGTCTTTTAGTCAAGATCATTTTAGTATTGTTTTTATCAATATTTATGCTCCTATCACCAATGCAGAGAAAAAGCGTTTTTTTGAGAAAATTGTCTGTAGGTCTGAGGATTATGTTTTTATTGGTGGGGATTTTAATTGTACAGAAAACGAGTTTTTAGATCGTAATCATGCAGAGCCACATCC
>NW_015115338.1:31347-42848 GCF_001443285.1 Poecilia latipinna
GGCAGGAGGCGGTGCTGGAACCCCCGCGGTTGCTATAAGCCGGAGCAGCGGTTTGCTGTGAGGGCCGCTCGAGGCTGCTTGTAGCTTTAATATTATTTATAATCTTTTGGTATTTTGTTTTTAGCTTCTTACCCAATATGGATTCTTTTAAAATAGCATCTTTGAATCTTAACAGGGAAAGGGAGCCTGAAAAACGGGCTTTAATTTATCAAACACTGAACCAAAAGAAAATTGATGTCATTTATTTACAAGAAACTCACAGTGATCATTTAATAGAAACAGACTGGGGCAGAGAGTGGAGGGGGGGAGGTCATTTTTAAGTCACAGCACCTCCCAGAGCGCAGGGGTGGGCTTCCTCTTTTCTAGAGCTTTCACTCCAAACTCTACAGAAGTTGAACATGTCATTCAGGGGAGGTGTCTTTTAGTCAAGATCATTTTAGTATTGTTTTTATCAATATTTATGCTCCTATCACCAATGCAGAGAAAAAGCGTTTTTTTGAGAAAATTGTCTGTAGGTCTGAGGATTATGTTTTTATAGGTGGGGATTTTAACTGTACTGAAAATGAGTTTTTCGGCCGTAATCATGCAGAGCCGCATCCAGCAGCCCAACATGCTCTGCGGCAGCTGGTCTCGTCAGTGGAGGAGGATGCACGCAGGCTCCAGGCAGTATACATGGTCCCACATTAAAGAAAACCGAATCTCTTTAGCTTGTCTTGATCATTTGTATCGTTTTAAACACCATTTTAACGTGTTTAATACATGCCAGATTTTACTGGTGGCTTTTACAGATCACTTTTAGGTAGTGTTTTTATTAGAAACATTTTACCTAGAAGCGCTTACTGACATTTTAACTCAGCCTTAACTTATGATCAGGGTTTCAAAGAGATTTTAAGTTATTTTTGGACTGGTTTTAGACAAAGAAACTCTGATTTTACTTGTCTTAAACAGTGGTGGGACTATGGAAAAGTACAGATAAAACTGCTGAGTCAGCAGCACATTCTCAATAACACTCGTGACATTACCAGATCTATCAGAGATCTCGAGATGAACATCATGGAATTAGAACGACTTAGTGAGTCCACAGGAAATCGAGATCCTATTGACGCTCTCAAATCTAAAAGGCTAACTTTAGCAAACCTGCTGGAAAATAAAGTCCAAGTCGTATTGGTCAGGTCCTGGATCCAGAACATCACAGAGATGGATGCTCCCTCTGGCTTTTTCTTCAGCTTGGAGAGGAAGCACGGACAGAGGAAGCTGATCCATTCTTTGCTGTCGGACACAGGGCAGCAACTGAGTGAACCAGGGCAGATCAGGAGGAGGGCTGTTTAGTTTTACCATTCTCTGTTCAACAGTGAATACAAGGAGAACGAGGAACTGTTCCGGGAGTTCTGCGATGAACTACCCCAGGTCTCCGAGGAGACCAACTTTAAGCTGGAGCGCCCTCTGGGCCTTCAGGAACTCCACGCAGCTCTTCTCAGCATGCAGGTCCAGAAGTCCCCAGGCGTTGACGGGCTCACGGTCGAGTTCTACAAGGCCTACTGGGACATTCTGGCCAAAGGCCTGCTCGATGTCTACAACGAGAGTCTGCACACTGGTTCACTCCCCTTGTCTTGCCGCAGGGCAGTCATCACCCTGCTGCCCAAAAAGGATAACTTGCAGGACATTAAGAACTGGCCCTCTGTGTCCCTCCTCTGCACCGATTACAAGATCCTCTCCAAGGCTCTGGCATTGAGGCTGGGAAGGGCTGTGGAGCAGGTCATCCACTGAGATCAGACCTATTGCATCCCCAGCAGGTCCATGGTAGATAACATCTAGGGGGGTTGGGTTCAGCGAGGGTCTTATTGCCAAGATCCAGGTACTGTACAGTGACATTGAGAGTGTGCTGAAGATCAACGGCAGCCTGTGTGCTCCTTTTAGGGTGTGTAGAGGCATTCAACAGGGCTGTGCGCTCAGGGATGCTCTACGGACTCTCCCTGGAACCCCTCCTCCAGAAAATACCCTCGAGTGTTTATTGTCTGGCTGCACTCACAAATGTCCTACTGGGGTAGAGTGCTGGTTTTAAACAACTTTGTAGCATCACAGCTGTGGCACAAACTCTCTGTTTTAGACCCACCACGTGGCCAGTCAGAGATGGTAAATTTTGTCTGGAACGGTCTACATTGGGTGGCACAGTCTGTGTTGTTTTTACCAAGAGAGGAGGGGGACAAGGGCCTTTTCCACCTGGCCAGTAGAACAACTACATTCTGTTTGCAGTTCCTTGAGAAATACTTGACAGGATCTCCTGTGTAGAGGGATGTGGCCAGCTGTATCCTCATACATGTTAATTTTCTGAGGCTGGATGCTGCTCTGTTTTTAACCGATTTTAGTCTTTTAAAGTTAAAGGGGTTGCCTCAGTTTTATTAGGGTGTTTTTAAATCCTGTGGCCTTTTTAAACTTTGTCGTTCACAGGCGCATAACTCTATGCATTGGCTCTTCTAAAGAAGAGTCTGTGGGTCCAGACTGGACGTGTGTGGTGGCACCATACCAGGACTGTTGGAGGCGCCGTGTCGGTCCAAGACGACAACCGTGAAACATCTGGTGGAGGCAGCTGGACCGGACTTGTCTAACGCCCAGGCCGTTGCATCTCTGCTGGGGGTCCAGTCCACTAGACTTGTGCAGCGTTTCCTGGACCGTTTGAAGGAGAGGATGATGGCCGGAGAGAGGCGTCTCCTGCAGCTCCTCCATGAAAAAAAGGCTTCGCCGGACCTGACAGACCCGGTCCCTGATGTGACCCTGAACACCGGCCTCACAAAGAACAGCGGTCCCCTGCTAGCCAGCAAAGACTCACAGATCAGCCTCCAGAGTACGGGCCCAAAAGTACTCTACAAAAACTGTCAAAGTCCTGAATGAAAGAACTCTACAGAACAGACCAGTGAGCTTGTGGGCGGATCGTCTGAGAGGACAAACTTCTCAGTGGAGGACGCTCTACAAATTTCCCATAAAAAAAACGGACTGGTGATCTGCAATGGAGGATTTTACATGGTGCCATTGCTACCAATTCGTTTTTATCGGTTTTTAGTCCAAGGGTTTTAAATGAGTGTCTTTTCAGTGGCCTGTCTGAGAGTGTTTTTCATGTTTTTATTGATTGTAGGAGACTGACATTTTTTAGTTTATTGATGAGTGTTTTTAGCTGTTTTGGCATTGTTTTTACCAGTTCTATATTTATTTATGGACTGTGTTCTAACAAAGCCAACAAGCCAAAGTGCCAGATTTTAAATTTCTTAATTGCAGAAGCCAAAATGGCTATTTTATTTATCTTGAAAAGACAGATTCCAGGCTGGACCTCATCTTGATGCCTTGGCTCTGTGGAAGTGCAATGTCAAGGCCAGGCAGACGCTGGAGTTTTGCTTCCACAGAGCCACTGGGAACCCCTGCAGCTATGGGGTTTTAATGAGATTCTGTGCAATATATCAACTCAGGGAAAACTGTTATTTAACAAGCACCTTATTTAATTATTTTTTAAGCTTGTCCTGATGTGAATATCTTGTGTTTTTAATTGTATTCTATGCACTTTCTTATTGTAAATAAATGGCTTAGATTATCTTACACAAGAGCCTACATTAGAAATGTTTACACAGGTGGTAAAGACTAATTCTTTCACTCCTTCAAAAGTAAGATATCTCCCAAATCTTCTGTTTTTGTTTTGAAGATTTCCTAAAGACACGATGTGAGGAAGAAGTGTGAAATATCTTTTAAAGAGAGACGGATTCACTGCACAGCATGGATGAATCTCGCATCGGATTTTGGTCTCAATCGCAGATGCTGAAACACTCTTCAACTAGAAATAATATATATAGGTTATGCATGTTTATATGTATACATACATATAAACATGCATCTAATTATTTAGTAATCATTATTTGTCTTTGTACATTTATATAAATATGTATGATATTACTAAATTTAAATAAATTATGAACCGCTGTGTGCTTTGTAAAATGCTCATCATACATCAATATTACATCAATATTCTATTCCTATTCTATTGTTTTCCCCACTAAGCATATTTAAATATGCTGAACTATGTATCAATACAATTAAAATACTTTAAAAATACATTGATTTTTAAATGTAGCTTTGATAGCAGTGTGTATAATGTTTCCAGTAACAAAAAAAGCGTGTAATAATCGATTAAATGTGCAGATACATCATTGTGCCTGCCAAACGTATAACGCAGAGTGGAGTGGTCGACCGCTCCAAGATGGCCGCCCTAAATCTCGTGAGCGACAATAGGCGAGGGTGGTCCATGAGGCGTCTATTCTTATATTTCTATGTTGTAATTACACCTAACAGAAATTAATTTAACCATAGAATGTCATGACTATGTGTGTAGGGCTGCACCAATTTCAGTTTTCTGGTCAGTCGGCGATTACTGATCTTTAAAAAGCTTTACCTGTCAATTTAGATTTTTGTCGATACTATTTTTTTTTTGTCTAAAATGTGTAGCAAGAAAGTCGCTAAGTTGGCAACAGTGGGGTGAATATTGTTAAATGAAACTGTGCAGACATGACCTGGTGGGCCGATCTGTTAGTCAAACTTCTGACTGCAGAGCAGAAGAGGACAGATGCTCATTTATAAACCTTTGCAGAAGATCGGCTTCACATGTATCAGCCGATCATCCATTCCCCAAAGTTAAGAAAATCGGCGCCAATAAATGGGCCAATACATGGGCCAACACATGTGTGTTGTGTAAGTCCAATTCAATTAACTCCATTTTTAACCTATGTATACGTGCATATATAATGTAGACATCACTGTCAGAGATGCAATAAGTTTAGCAGATTTTTGAATGATCTAATAATGTGACTGTTGATTGCAGCCAGTCCACAATATTAGCAAAACTAAAGGTCCCAAAACTAAATTTCGCTTAGAGCCCTATGAAGGTTTGGGCTGGCCCTAACTCTATGTAATCGCTGCACGTCTTGGACCACTTTGTGGTTAATCTGCAACATTTCCAGTTTTCTGAAGCTTGCAAATAAGTTTTGCCACAGTGTTGTGTGTGATGCTCGTTCCATGTTTTCTGTTAAAGTTTCGTGCAACCATGTGACTGCTTCCTGATCCAGCCATCAGTATAATTTAAATTCTTTGCTCTTTTGTCAAACGCATCTTCTTTGGGTATCTGAAATATAAAGAAATATACATTTTACATTCTCCTCTGTATGGAAACTTGTGGCCCATTGTTCCTATTTATGTCCAAAGATAACTTCAGTTTTGTTTCTGTTCAGCTGGAGAAAGTTTTGGCACATCCACACATGTATCTGTTCTAAGCATCTGTTTAAGAACAGATACATGATGTCACCAGTTTCAGTCACCTGGTGACATCATAATGTAGAGCTGTGAAAACTAATCTAATTATTTGTTACAAAATTTCACATCTTTCTCATATAATATCTCTTATCTAATTGTCTCTGTCCTGATAATGCTCAGAATTCTAACACTTTTTTGGAGTTTACTTTATTCAACATTAGTCAGGCAGCAGTTCTGCTGCTCTTCTCATCCAGGTTTGACCTGGAAGCTTTTGTTTATGTAGTCAATTTATAATATTCACATTAGTCAATGTTACCCTAATTAAAACCTTATTTTCTTTTACAGTGTGTTGAAGCCAAGAAGTTTTGCTGGTATTTTGAGGAACGATATCCTGCATATTTTGTGTAAGTCCAATTCATTTAACTCCATTTTTAACCTTCACAATTATCTGCATATTAAAACAGGCATTGTCACATAAAATGAATTATAATAACTTGGAAAGTTCTTTCATTTAATTCTTTAAATGAAAAAGTACAGGGAAACCTTTTTATTAATTAATTGCACACATAGTGATGTAGTTCAATCATTTCTTTCTCTTTATTATGGTGGATTTCTGACAACCCAGAAAAAATGTTTCTCCAAAAATGTGTGCATTTTATATGAATAAGATGGAATTTTAGATGTGTACATATAATGTACTTATACATAGACACCAATAAAGTTTGACAAATCAGTTTTGAATCTATTTATCAGTTCCTCCATTGATATTGTAAAAATTTTGAGTAGCAAAACAGCACTCACAAAATGGCGTCAGATGTTAACCTGCTTTTAGATGGAGGAAACAGAAACCAAGGCATTAAGAGAAGCCTGTTGACTTTATCTGGATGAGCCGTGAAATCACATCTGCGTGCATCAGGATCAATTTCGCAAGACATCGACAACTGTAGACCTGTTGCCTTGACAACCCACATCATACAGGTCCTGCATCTGTTCAGTGATTGGACATGTGCAATACCTGATAACAAGCACATATCAGGTACAATTCAGAAAATTAATCAGTTTGCTTATGAACTTCTCTCCGATATGCAAGAGTTTAATAACAAAATAATTCAACCTGAGAGTTAAATACTTTAATCAACAAACTCCCTAAGCTATTAACTAAACTAAACCAGAGAGAAAAACATGCAAGAATGATGAAAACTAAACTAACAGTAAACAGTAAATAATTCCAATAATAGTCAATGAACAAGAATATTTGTGCCTGAGTCTCACTTGTCAGATTAAAAGTACGTTTTGAATATAATAAAATTTAAGCATTCCTTCCTGCTTTAAAAATTCCTTTCATTAAGCCCACATTCTTAAAAACACATTCTTAAAAACACATTCTGTTTTTAAGAATTGTTGTCATATGCTAATTTTGAATGTCATATTTCCATTATCTGTAAGTGGAAAATCGTCATAATTTTAAAAAGGCGAGGCTTTCAAATATCCATCTGTTTGTAGTTAATGTATATAATGTTTTTCACTTAGTAATAAGGCTCCTAAAATAAATTAATTGATTGGGTCTGATGAAATATTACAGTTTAGTATAAACTGTGAATGTTGAGAAATCAGATTTATTAAGGAAGTATTTGTAAATGAAACTAATATTTACACTAATTTAGATCAGATGAACCAGAAATCAATAACCTCTTGGACAATTGATTCTTCGTCTATTGATCAATCACTGCAGTGATAGATCTAATTTAGTATTTTCAAAACCAAAATGGAGGCTTAAACAGACAAGTTCTGCTGTTTTAAGCAATCTATTTAAAGCAACCAAAACACTGTAAAAACCTTAATTAATTGTTTATGAGCAACAGCGTTTCCCACTGTTGGCTGCATGAGCAGGAAGAAGCCATGTTTGGGATGCAGGAGCTAGCAGAAAGGATAAAAACTTCAGCAACACTTGCTTTAGGAGAAGGCTCTATCACCAGAGTAATTAGAAAACACCACACACTTTGTGTTTAAATAAGGTATTATTCAGAAAATGAATCAAATGAACCAATCACACACTCAAACAGGATGAGTGTATGACCAAATGTATGTGGGAAATATACATGTGGTCATATTTCCCACATGTATTGTGTAAAAGAAACATCTCCAGTAGAGACTGTAACGATCATAGGTGCAAATATTTCCTCCCTTCTGAAGCTGTTGTTTCTCATCCTAAAACTAGTTTGAGATTCCAGAGACTTGGAAGTCTGAGATATACTGTCTTTTATTCATCATGTATCCTGCTTTCTGTCATATGCAAACAAGTTGTCATATGCAACTTATTTTTAATGCTGCTCTTCATAAACCAATCCATTGGCCTGAGTTCTGAATATTTGGTTTCCAGGCTACTGCTCATGCGGTTTAAAAGGAAATGTAAGCTTTTGTTTGCAATGCACAAAGTGTGATTAATGCCAGCATTAAAATACACTTGTATGTCTGATGCCTGTGATGCCTGGCATCAGACACAGATGCCTGTGCCACTTAGTGTGATGCCTGTGAGGAAATATCAGAGGCATTAAAATCATGTGGACAGGAAGTTGTAATTTGCAACTGTTTCTGTTATGTCTCTCTAGCTCTCGGTGAAGGCAGATGCTTTTTTCCTCTGCTCCCTACTCTGACCCGTCTGACCCTGCTTGCTGTTTTTGGGCACCATACTTCATAGAATCAAACATGGAGAATCAACATTTATCTTATGCCTCTCTTTTTATCTTTTTTTCTCTTTCCTTTGGTTTGTTATTTTGTTTGCATTTCCTTCTAATTCATGTAAAGCACTTTGAATTGCCTTGTTACTGAAAATGTGCTATATGTCTTATCCTACTTTACTTGATGTAGAGCAACTACAGGGAATGAGTTTTGTCTGCATCAATTATTTACTGACACACATTGATGGTTACAGAATAGCAAGTAGCTAATCTGCCAACATTCCCCTGAACGTTGCAGGTTTCTTGCTACAGTCACCAGACTCAAAGTGAATAAAGTTCCAGCACCTGACAGCAATGGAACAAGAAACTGAAAGAAGCTCTTCTCTCAGTTTCTTGTTCCACTCTCACAGCTGAGTCAGCACTTCTCTCAGTTGCAGGGAGAAGGGAAGGGGAGGGAAGCAACAAGCAGCTTACAGTACCCAGTACCCACATTGTTTATCAATGTGGAGCATCATCCATCTGCTGCAACAAACCCATTGTCATCTGAACAAAGCAGGGATGTTTAGTTATTATCTTATAATGCGTACAACAAGAGAGACAACAAGAGAGGCACTAAAACATACCACATGAAACATTGTTTTTGTAAATCATAAACAAAAATGTCAGCAATGCTCAAGCTTTATCTTCAACAGTTAATAGGCTCACAATCCCTCCTCTGACTGTTCCACCTGAACTCCACTCTGACCGTCTGCAGAACCAGAACCAAACATGAAGAAACAGCATTCAGCTTCTATGCACCACAAATCTGGAGCAAACGTCCAGAAAATTGCATAACAGCTGAAACCCTGAGTTCATTTAAATCTAGACTAAAAATCCACATTGCTTTTGAGTTGCTTTTGAAACATAATAAATGGAACATTGACCAATTGATGATTTTAATGGTGACACTCATCAAAATGTAATATTTGTTTTAAGTTTTCTCAATTATTGATTGCATGGTGATTTAGTATTTTTGTGTTTTTATGATGTAAAGCACTTCAAACTGCCTTGTTGCTGAAATGTGCTGTACAAATACACTGGAATGATTGATTTAATTTCTCTTTGTGATTAATAAATTATTTTGGAATTTAATCTAATTAAAATGAATATAACAGACCAGACTTTGCATTGCCCTTTAGCATATTCTTCTATCAATGACCTGTTGGTCTGTCTGCCTGTTTTCTCGCAGATGTCGCTCCTATGAGGACTGCTGTGGAACTCGCTGTTGTGTCAGAGCCTTATCCATTCAGAGATTATGGTACTTCTGGTGAGTTCCCCTAATCTACTTCTGCTTTACACCTAAACTAATCTTAAAATATTCAAGCTAGCAGATTTTTAAAGTCTCGGTAAAATGCCTGGTGTTATTTGTTCAAGATCCACTACAGCCTACACTACAGTCTAAAATAAAGGCATGAGCCTTTAGCCTAACAGACTCTCTGAAGCAGGAGGAGCAGCTTCTCTTTAATTTTGATTTTTGATATTTTTTGCATTTTAGTACTTATTGTATAAACCAGGGGTCCCCAAACTTTTTCCTGTGAGGGTCACATAAATTTTCCCTACTCTGGTGGGGGGCCGGAGTCAGTTTGTAACAGAAAAAGTGTGACGATTGCAGGAATGCCTAAATGTAAAAATGTATTGTTTTCCAGAAAGCACAATCAAATAACCCTCTCTGGGTTCTTCACAGAACAAAAGTCAGGAAATAAATAATAACACTATTAATGAAATAAATAATAATCAAATAACCCTCTCTGGGTTCTTCACAGAAAAAATCCAGGAAATAACACTATTTATGAAATAAATACTGTATTTTCCGGACTATGAGCCACAACCCCAGAGTTTATTTATAACTCTGGGGTTATTTTCCGGACTATAACCCGCGGATATCTCTGCTGCTCCAGGTTTTCCACAATGATGCAGCAGAGGAGGGCGGACACCCAATATTTGAGTCATAACAAGTCAATTGAATATCACATTTATTATGGTTGAAAAAAAAAGTTGCCAAGTTTAGATTTAACTGAACTGATTACGGTAGTTTCCGAACGGTAACTGTAACAGTAAAAGTGCTGATCCTTCATGTCCTAGCATGTGCCCATTTTCATTTAGCACATGCTAGTTGCTACTAGCATGCTGTACTAGCATGTGCTAAATGAAAATGGGCGTGTTCTTCTTCTTCTTTAGATTCCAACGGCAGCTTGCATCCGTTATTGTTGCATTACTGCCATCTATTGGATCCTAATATCTATACCTCAAATTCTCATAATGATCCCAGTATTATTTAAAAAAAAAAAAAATCTTCCTTTTCCCCTCAGTGCTATTTAACTGATCAACAACATCCTCAAAATTTCAATTCCCTATTAAAACCTTATTCCATTTTAATGGGCGCTTTCTTCTTTTATTTCCAATTTTGACTTCCAATGATTCACTTTCTGCTAAAGAGCCCCCTGGTGGTTGAAGAAAAATCCACATATAAGCAGCACAGGACTATAAGCCGCATGGTTCAAAGCTTAGGAAAAAACTAGCGGCTCATAGTCAAGAAAATACAGTATATGAAAAAAAATCTAAATGCTCTCTAAGTCAGTCTATAAGCTTTAGGGTTCCATGTTTTGCTCCAGGAAAAATTAAAGGTGTGACGTGTTGGAGGATGTTGTTCTGTTGTCTTCACACCAGGCAGCCAAATGGTGGCGCTGCAGATGATAAGATTAGAAGATAAGATGGGCTTCACGTCTAAGTGTCGGCCAATCACGATCCCCCAAAATTAAGGAAATCGGTGCCGAGAAATCAACTGGCCGACAAATTACTTGGCCAGTAAATGTTTATAATGTAAACAGCACTGCCAGAGATGCAATAAGTTTATAGCAGGAGTGTGAATGATCTACTGGTCCACATTGTTAGCAGAATTAAACCAAAATTTTGCTTAGGGCCCTATGGCCCTAAGCAAAATTAGGGCCATCTGTTGATAGGAGGTCTGTTGATTGACGTGATTCCAGTAAATAAATTGTGTGGTTTCTCTCTCAGCAGAGGTATTTTAAAAACAGTATTGCAGGGTTTTCCCCAGAAAACTTACTAAGCCAGGTGGTCGGGGTGCCGAGACAGTCCACCGGTGGTCCACTGTGTTTTTGTATCAAAAGATGTGAAGGTGACAGGAAATGTAAAAGTATTACTGTGTAATTAGATGTTACGGGAAAAGATCTCCTGTGAAATGCTATTTAAACCCACAACTAGTCTAAAAACAACAAATTTGAACTTCTGTTTAATCCAAATTAAGTCAGCGGCTCTATCAGGCTCCCAAGGGCTTCAGGGGCCCCATAAATGCTAATATTTTAAAACAGACCACAGATACATAAATTTAACACTTGAGATGATCAATGTTGTTAAATTGTATTAAATTGTTTAGGCATACATAAATTAAATGATTTTAAATTGTTTAACAAGATTTTAAGGAGTTGGCAAGTTTACTTTGTAAAACTTCAAAGAACAATATTCATAGTTAGATTGTTT
>NW_015115338.1:46874-49228 GCF_001443285.1 Poecilia latipinna
AGAGCTAACGCGGCGGGTTTTAAACTCTTACCTAGAGTTCTCCAAAATATCATAATTCCTCACAGTAGGTTTGTAAATAGCCATACAGGTCAGCCTGTGTCCAGTTTGAGTGAAAGGAGGTGCGCGCGATCCCGCTGAGGTAAAGCAGCGGCAGCGCGCGAGGCAAAGCACAGAGGCAAAGCACAGAAGCGCCAGTGGTGTGATTGGTCCGCACGCTGTCGGCTTTAAATGCATAAACTATAAACCTATCTATTATAAACCTATCCTTTAGGAATAAACACAGGACGAAAAATGGGATTTTCGGCAACTATTGACACCTTGTTCTGCCGTGCGCATGCAGATGGAGGGCTTTCGGCAAGAGGTTTTTGTCAGAGTCGAGCACTGCCAAAAATGGTCAAAAATGCTGTGTGTCCGTGTTCCCCTATCACCCCCATCCCCTTGTGCCTAGCAGAGGTTTTCATATTTAAATGAAGTTGCTGAGTGCCATGCAAAGCTAGTAAAGCGTGGCGGGCCGCCAGGCTTATAATACACTGGGGGAAACCCTGTGTAAGGCAGATAATTTGGGATTAGCACTCTGGTGTTGTGATCCAGAGTGCATTGAGGCACTCTACTTGGGACTGAAGCGATCTGTTTGAGGAGCAGCTTCTTTACTGTAATATTGCACCATGTTGCGTTTTCCTCTCAGGGTCCTGCTCATGATGGGGGTGTTGTTCTGCTGCGGTGCTGGCTTCTTCATCCGCAGAAGGATGTATCCTTCTCCTCTGAGAGATGAGCCAACCTTCAATGTGTCCTTCACCAGGCAATCTGTCACCTCTCCAGGTAAAGCAGGGTCTTCCCAAAATCAAGCACATTTTATCAGCAGGATAAAATGTGCTGATTGAATTAGCAATAAGAAGCTGTACAAGCCTTATCTACTAAGTTGCAATAAAAAATATATATGTTTACTTCAAAATGAGATCAAATTTGACATCTCCTGTTTCAAATCTATATCTTCATGCCATAATACACAGCAAATTCAAAAGTGTTAAATGTTTTGGTGTTAATAGACTTTGTGCAAAAGAGGGTTGTTTTTACTCTAATAGAGTCACTTTCTGTTTATGTAACTCTGGGGTGTATATTATTAGTAGTTAAAATCCAGTGTTAAAACAAAGTGTTTCCGTATCAAATCTAGAGGTGTTAAAATGGAATCAATAACTCTTGACTTCTGAACTCTGAACTCCACCAGCGGCTCTAACACTGAAGGAGTTAATTCACTGCCTCCGCCCCCAGAATCACAGATTCCCACCGAAGCAACAGAAGCCAAGTCATTTCAGGACTATTTACTCGCCACATGTCTGAGTTATTTACTGCACTTGGTAAGTTACTTTTCTTCTGACATGGTTTATAACTATTATTTTGAGTTGAGCTCATTCGCCACACGGCTCGGTGTTAGCATTTTTAGCTTAGCGTGCCGAATGTTAGCGGAGTATTTGTTGGAAAAATATCGAGCCGGTAAAGATTTAATCAATTTATTGACTAACTTGAACAGATCCGTAATAATCTGGAGTGTGTTTTTTCGTGATGTTGAGTGTTTACATGCATTTTGGTCAGATTTATCAAACTTTCTGATCGATTTTTTCCATTGAAAAAAATGTAAAAGGCTTTTTCACGTTGAGAGCATTATTCCCGCTGTTGTGTCTTCTTATCTACGTTTTGCAGCATGTTTTAATCCTTTTATTGCCTTTTTGTGAATATATTTTGTGTATATTTTATTCAAATTTGGTGCTTTATCCATAGGATTTTGTCCCTATTCTCAAGAATCACTGATATACAAAAAGGCCACCAAATTTGAATAAAATATACACAAAATATATTTTTAATATCTGACTAAACTAACCTGAGTCATGTGAGCACAACAATGTATATTTTTCTTGTATTTGCTGAATATTTTTTTATTTTAAACATTGTAGGATGATGCCTGTAAAATCCCTTGTCCAGGAGCAGAACACATTATAATAGTTTAAAACAATTAAAGAAATACTAAATTTATATATTATGACTATTAAGTAAAAGTACTCATATAAATAAATATAAAAGTATCGATAAATTGAATTAAAAATAATTTTTAGATATTTTCCAACTTCGTTTAAATTTGTCCCTAGTTTTTGTCAACACCGTCAGACATGAAAAGAATGTAAAAAAAAAAAATCAGGCATTATTGGGGTGCACCAGAACTTCTGAGGACCCCATGACGTCGTCTTTTCTCTTCCTTTGCTAAGAGAGCTAGTTAGCTACGAAGCTGAAGTTGGTTTCCAATTCTAGCTTCCAATTACGTTGGCCCTGAGGTGCAAAACACTACAACATTAACGAAGCAC
>NW_015115338.1:53070-62813 GCF_001443285.1 Poecilia latipinna
GTTTCACAAATCCCAAACATGGTTTTAAATATCCAGCGTGGAAGAGGAGAATAATCTATTCCAGGTTTGAGGGGTTTAGGTACTGTAGTTTTTTAATTAGAGCAGTTTTAGTGTGATCCAGATGCAAAAAAGTGGTAAAATCAACCTTTGTTGAAGTTTCACAAATCGGATAAAAGTTTCACAAATCCCAAACATGGTTTTAAATATTCTGCTATTAGAGAAGTATAATCTAGTCCAGGTTTGAAGTGTCTAGGAGTTGTAGTATTTTAATTAGAGCAGTTTTAGTAATGAAAGAGGTGCCAAAAATGGTGAAAATTGAATTTTAATAAGCTTTCACAAATCAGAAAAAGGTTTCACAAATCCCAAACATGGTTTTAAATATTCTGCTATTAGAGAAGAATAATCTAGTCCAGGTTTGACGTGTCTAGGAGTTGTAGTTTTTTAATTAGAGCAGTTTTAGTAATGAAAGAGGTGCCAAAAATTGTGAAAATTTAACTTTATTGAGTTTTCACAAATCAGAAAAAGGTTTCACAAATCTCAAACATGGTTTTAAATATTCTGCTATTAGAGTAGAATAATCTAGTCCAGGTTTGAAGTGTCTATGAGTTGTAGTTTTTTAATTAGAGCAGTTTTAGTAATGAAAGAGGTGCCAAAAATGGTGAAAATCGAATTTTAATAAGTTTTCACAAATCAGAAAAAAGTTTCACAAATCCCAAACATGGTTCTATTTCATCCCTACTGACCGCCAGAGGGCGGTGCTGAAAGCACTGAATGTTCCTTTCGTGCATGCGCTGTTCGAGCAATAATGTCAACAGAGTCACACCTGTGACACATCGGATGATCAATCAGAGGCTATATAGCATGACGTCATCCGAGGCTCTGTTCCTCTTTTCTTCTCGCGTGCGGTTCGTTTCGTATGGCATCAGCCTTTTGGATTTCTGAATCTTTTGCCGTCGTTGGACGCCCGACTGCCTGTTGGCCGGAGTTGCGGGGTATCGCCCTCCGAGGGCTGCGACGGATCTTCATTTAAGGAACTGTTTGTTGGTGATGACAGCGTTTCCGCCTCCTCTCCCAACTAGCCCTACTGTGTTTGTAAACCTGTTGGAGTTTAGCTAACGGTGTTAGCCTTTCTAAGTTTGACGGTTTGCTTTAATTGGTGACGGTAGCGTCTCGCCCCCTCTCCCAATTTTAGCTACCTTGTAAGCGGTTTGTTAATACCTTGATTGGTGACGGGGACCTTTTTTGTCCCCTCTCCCAGTTTTATGTGGAATTTTGTCCTGTCCGGACGTGGCTGACGGCGTCAGCCTCTCTGGTTTTTTTTTTTTTTTTTCGTCCTATACTGGACGTTGCTGACTGCGTCTGCCTGCAGTTGGTCTGCTGGTCTTTTCTGTAATTGGTGACGGTAGCGTCTCGCCCCCTCTCCCAATTTCAGCCAATTTTGTGATCGTAGCTTTGTGCTGGGCTTTACGGAGCCCCCCAGGGGACATGGGGAATTTTTTTTCTTTTGCGTTCCCTCGAAAAAACGTTTGCGTTCCCTCGAAAAAACTTTTGCGTTCCCTCGAAAAAACTTTTGCGTTCCCTCGCAAAACTTTTGCGTCCCCTCGCAAAACCTTTTACATTTCCTCCCTTGCATTTCCGGTTCATTTTGGAGCGGCCCTCAAGACAAGACAAGCCCACGAAACAGGTAAATTATCTTAATTCAGCATAAATACGGTTTACTTATCAATATTTAGCTTCATTTATAACAGCTATGTCAAATATTAATCGTGTCCGATGGAAGAAAAGGTAGTTCAAACATCTGTTCGCTTGCTTAAAGAAAAGAGTGACGATGCGGGGAATGCAACGTTAATTTCGTTAACGATGATGTAAATTATGTCGTTTACGACCAATTTATTAATGACAATAACTAGACTATACAACTTCATCAGGCTAAAGTGTGCTTTATTACACTACGTCAGTTGTTTGGAGGTGTCACTATTATTTATAGAACATATGGGGATTTATAGCATGGCTAGGGCTGACACCATCTTTCAAAATACAGAATAGTTTTTTTTATTTGGCAGTTAGATGTTCCTGAAATATGAGAATTATCAATGCCAGCAGAACTTTCGTGGCGGTTCGTGCTACGGTCTGATGATGCCTTCGGTTGCTGATGTCACGGTTGCAGATTCATGGCATATGACTACAGCCACCTGGAAAACATGAGATTCGAGATCCAATCACAAGGAAGACTAATGTCTACCTACCTTTTCACAAGGAAGACTAATGTCTACCTACACACTACCTTTTCGGACAATATCTGAAGAAATTATATTTTGTCTATATTCTATTGAAATTCTGTAGTAGAACTCGGTACATTATAATAGTCTAAAACAATGAAAAGAATACTAGAATAATATATTATGACAATTAAGTATCCAAATAAATGATTATAAAAGTATCAATACATAGAATTAAAAAATATTTTTATATATTTTCAACTCAATTGAAATGGTGTTCAAAGTTTTTGTCAACACCGTCAGACATAA
This sequence comes from Poecilia latipinna, assembly GCF_001443285.1. NCBI lineage: Eukaryota > Metazoa > Chordata > Actinopteri > Cyprinodontiformes > Poeciliidae > Poecilia > Poecilia latipinna. The sequence goes on from NW_015115338.1 coordinate 55,599, forward strand.
ACGGAATGTGAAAAAAATCAGGCATTATTTTGGGGCACCAGAAAGTCTGAGGACCCCATGACCACTTCCTGTTTTTCCCTTTACTATAGTGTTTCTCAAGTCCAGTCGAACGACCCCCTGCCCTGCATGTTTTAGGTGTTTCCCTTCTGCCACACACCTGGATTGAATCTGTAGGTGGTTAACAGGCTTCTGCAGTACCTGATGGTCATGCAATCATTTGGATCAGCAGGGGGGCGTGAGGACTGGAATTGAGAGGCACAGCTTTACTAGGATGGCTGGGCAGCTCTGGTGAGTTTATTTTATCTTTTTAGTTGTTTCTTTCTGTTGTAGATTCTGTCTTTTTCTCTATCTCTTAACTGCTTACACGCGGACACTGCAGCTTATATAATTTATGGTGCCCCACAGAAAAGTGACATTGAAATAATGCAATACTTATGAGTTTAAACTCTTGTAGTTTTAATTGTGTACATTGTGAATTTTGAAAGCTTTGTTTGTAAAATATGTATTTATGGACTACTTATACATCTTCCATATTGTGTTTAGGCATGGAGGAGGACCTTGAAGCCTTCCTTCGATCAAGGCATGTTATGGAAGAAGACATAAATCATATGAAAGCTGATAAGGTGAAGCATTCAGTTATAAAGTTTATAGTAAGACTAGACCTTGTTTAATTCTAAGTGTATAAATTTTTGTACAAAAAGTATGTTGGTTCATTGTGTTGTAATGGAAGTAAACTTTTAACATTGTTGTCCCGAAAGGGAAATTCTTTCCCACTGACCACTCCTTCAATCTCAAAGTAAAATGAGACCTCAGCAGAGGTGGGCAACTCCAGGCCTTGTCCTGAAACTTTTAGATGCGTCTCTACTTCAACACACCCCAGTCAAATAATTAAGTCATTAGCAGGTCTCTAGAGAACTTGACTGCACTTAGGAGGTGATTCAGCAATTTCAATGAAGTGTGTTGGACCAGGGAGACATCTAAGAACTGCAGGGCACTGGCCCTCGAGGACCAGGATTGCCCACCCCTGCAATACAGCATGATACAAAACATAACACAATCTTATATACCATAAAAAAGTACTGCACAGCATTTACTTAAAAGTTTTACTGTATTAAGTATAAATCTAATTGTAGTCTTTAAATGTTTATATCTAATTGCAGATTGACAGAGGCGTCATTTCTGTCATGAAAGATGAAGAATTTGCTCGATATGTCCCTTCGTATGGTGACCGCTTGGCTGTTATGTCATTTTGTCGACAGAGGGAAGCAAATTTCGACAAGGAAGGCATTTTAAATAGAATTAGACAAACGATTGAGACAAGGCTGATGACAAGGAAAAGACATGTTGAAGTACCCCAGCAAACAACTGTGAGAAATTCTGGCTTGATGGCAAGACCTAAAAACAACAATGCAGTAAAATCCAAACGCAGAGTTGAAGTGGGATGGCTGCATTTTCAAAGCGGAGATTTTCATCAAGTGAGGTCCAAATTTGGAGGTGGAACCAGACATCTTGCACTCGAGAAAAACACCACTGTGTCAGAAGTCATGACCATTGCAAGAGTTGTTTTTTCCTTGTGGATTATCATCAAAGGGATCCATTATGGACTTTACACTTAGCATGTGCGACTTCAAAAGACAAACTGTATCTCTGGACGGTACTCTTACAGAACTGTATGAACAGTTTAAACTTAAAATGTTACGGCTTTATCTGTGCACCAAGGACTTGGAGCATTCCTCATATTCATCAGAGGACCAAGAAGACTTTGAACAGGTAATATCTACTTAAACAAAACCGTTAAAAGGTGCCAGTCAATTCAAATGGCATTTTTAGTTTGGTATATAAAACAAATAAGAAAATGTTTTGGTTAAACAAACCAAAAAATGGTTTGGTTTGGTTAAACTAAACACAATATCAACTTCTACATATTTATAGGTTCTCAGCCATCCAGGACATGGAAAACCCCCACCCAAAAGTTTAAAGGAACTTAAGTTATAATATAAATAATGCATAATTTGTACTAAAAGAGACTGCAATAAATCAATATTTTTGAGGACTTTTAAGTGGAGTTGGACATTAAAACTTATTCTTAGTCAGAACCTTAAGTTTTCATTAAAGGTGTACCAGAGACGAGGTCTGTGACTCTGAACCAAATGCTTATCTAAACATTTGAATCTTAGTTTGACTTAAGGGTCTCAAAAAGTTGATTAATGAGAATAACACATCTGATATGCATTGCTACTTGTCATTTTTGGCCCTGCAGCTTGAACACAATACACAATTTTTACATGACATTTTATGTAAAATTTCATTGTAACATAAACATGCTCTTAACAAATTTCCCTGTTTATGGTTAAGTGATGAAATGGAACTTCCTCCCTTGCTTAACTGTATTGTTTGGCTACCCGATTGTCTCACCTGCTCATTGATGAAATGCTGTGATTGAGTTGTAAAGTAACTGGCTAAAAACCACCAAATGACTACTTTTAGCAAATGTGAAGATTGTTGTTTTGTTTTTTCTTTTTAAATAGCCTCACAATGTTGGAAGACATACTCGACACTCGACTTCTGCCCCTTCTGCTGAGCCATTAACGTCAATGAAGTCTTTGCAAGGCTATACGTCAGGAAACTCAAGCCAGCACCTTATCTCAGATGATGAAGCATCGCTGAGTCCACAACCCAAAGCTTTACCAGATGGAACTGAAGGTCATGATCCAGTGTATGTCATTGATGACAATGTGGAACTTTTATATCCTGCATTACATTCAACACCTGGTCCCTCAAACCAGGAAACTGAGTATTTCTATGCAGTTGATGATATGGAAAACCCAGTGGTAATTCAAGAAACCGAAACTGTGACGGTCAACTTCAACAACATTGACGGTCTGGATGAGATGGAGGATTCTGGAGTAGTTCAAATAGGGTCAAGGTCACAAGATGGTGATGGTGAGCTTGCTTCTACTCTTCCTATGATGGACAGTCCTATTGAGATGGAAGCCGGAAACTTTTCAGAAGTAAGTTTTTGTGTTGAGGTTTTATTTTCTTCTGTATATGATTTGTTTGCAACAACTAAAATGTACTGTTATTAATGTTATGTTCCAGGCTCCACAAACGGCTGTAGTACACATGATCCCTTCAACAGCAAATGATGCATTACCGTCTGCTACTCGAGGTGTAGTACATCCCAAAGACCCAAGGTATGCACATATCCGGCATGCCATGGTCATAGATGACCTTCTTAATTTGTTCATGGACAAAAGTATAATGGAATCGGAATTAAAAATGGAATTTAATAATGAAATGGCTGTGGACAACAGTGGAGTATCAAGGGATGTGTATACAGCTTTCTGGGAGCAGTTCTTGGAGCTCTGTGAAGGGGAGGAGGAGAGGGTGCCAAAACTCAGACCAGACTTTTCTGAAGAGAGGTGGTATGCACTAGGCCGAATTTGGGCAGAAGGACTCATTGATCATGGCATATTTCCAGTCAGGTTGTCCAAGGCATTCATAATTGCCTCTGTACTTGGTCTTCAAGCTGTAGAAGAAGTAGTTTTGATTTCCTCCTTCTCCTAAGTATTTGTCAGAGAGCGAGCGAAGTATCATTGAGAAGGCCCTCAGTGATGTACTGGAAGAGGATGAGGAGGACAATTTGTTGGATCTGTTTTCACAGATGGGGGCTCACAGCATTCCATGTCAGGAAAATGTCAAGCAAGCAATAAAAGTCATGGCTCATAAAGTCATATTGCAAGAACCAAAGTACATCATGGATTGCTTTTGAGATTTTCAAAAACATTGATTGCATTGAATCTGTCTCATCCAGCTGATGTCCTTCATTTATACGACTCTAAAAAACCAACAAACAAAAAAGTAGTTGACATGCTGCAAACAGAGGCTTTGTCCCTATCACAAAAAGAACAGACAACATTTACTTACTTGCAAAGGTATATTAGGAATGCAGATCAGCACAAACTAGAGAAATTCTTGCGATTTTGCACAGGTTCGTCAGTTTTATGCACAGAAGAAATTAAGGTGACCTTTAATGCTGAAACAGGTTTTGGGAGAAGACCTGTTGCACACACATGTGGAGTAATCATTGATGTGCCTTACACTTACAGTTCCTACCCGGAATTTAGAGCAGAGTTTGACAGTATCTTGGCAAGCAATTTCATGTTGATGGATATTATTTAAGCTTGAAAAGGTAGTTGACATCTTTGCTAAAATAAACACTCTATTTTGTATTATCATCAACCATGTTCATGATGCTGTGATTGTTAAACTGTGGTATTCCATTTTCAATGCTTAAAAGCTGTGCAATGTCTAAAGGTTTGTTAGCATGAAAAACTAAAGGGTAAACAATTTCCAATTTTGGATCATTTGCAGAATTATAATAATCGCCTGTTGCAATTAGACCAGTAGTTGGTTTTCACATTTGTTGAGTGAAATTGAGTTCCGACACTCAGCTGAAATTTTATTTGGATGTTTTAATAGTCCAGATGTTTACAGAAAAATGCTTGCAATACAACTAAATTCAGAGTTTGACAAGTTCATCAAAAATACTTTTTCTTTACCCTTTTCTGTTAGTATGAACAATGTTGACAACATAAGATAACACTTGTTAAAAAGATGTTTCTTTTAAAATGTTCTACCTCAATGTGAAAGGGTGTGTTTAGGAATTAAACTAAAGTGCAAACAAGTCCCATTTTTGTAATTTTGACAGTTTTATCCAATGGTTCCTGCTCATATTTGAGCAGTACAGTTGCTGTATTTTTGTCTTTATCCAAGTAGGTTTTGAAATTCTTAATTTTAGGTGGTTGTATGAAGTACACAAGAAAAATACTTAAAACACAACAAAATTAAGAGGGTTTGTAACATCCGCTAACTTTGGTTTTCTGGTGACCTTTGTGTGTTTTTTGCTTTAGTGGAGGGACCCAAAATGTTTTCTTAAGCTATTATTAAAAATGAAGTAATATTTGTATTGCAAAAGTTTTATTTTTGATACATGTTTTGATTTACTGTGAATGTTCACAATAAATGTTTACATAAAAACAATGATGCAATTCGTTTCCAGTGCTTTATTTAAATTATGAACTGTATTTGCAGGACTTTCTAGTAATTTGATTTTTCAACAGCAAGGAGATGTAATTTAACTGACTTTTGCATTTTGCTAAATAAATCCAACACATCAGGACTTCAACAGACAAATGTTGTCATAGGAACATTTAGTTTCCTGCTTCAATTTTAATACATTAGATAAGTGCAAAATTACAGCATTAGAAAGATGTCTATGTTGCAGTACTAAATAGATTTCCTTGTGGAAAACCAAAAGAAGAAACAGTCTAGTTATGACAGTAAACGATACAAGTCAGAATATCCACCCCAAAAGGATGTTATTGGTTTTCAAACTAATCATTAAGAAGCAAAGAAAATTGAAAGGCAAAAAATAAAAACTGTCAGATAATTTGCAAGTTTAACAGTTAGAATGCATGATAAACAACCAGCTTAGTTTAAGATGTGGAACCCCAACATGGCAGGCTCTTTCCAGTCAATACTCACAGTAATGATCTAATGGCATCTCTGAGTACCATGTACAGAATCACAGAATAGTATGGATCTGATGGCGTCATCAGGCCAGACTTGCCATTAAAACATTGCAAATGTCATTTACAGCTGAATCACATGGTATGGCCTGCCGAAAGGTGCATGCATCTCTACACAGTTGAACATGTTCAACTTGAATAGGAGTGAGGAAGTCTGTGGTACTGTACAGTTCAGGTAGAGCATACATCACATTGGGCCGACCGCTGGGAACTTGCAAGTTTTTGGATGGCCTGATGTGGTGTGTGTTCCATACTTGTGCTGTGTCATCCAACTCATCCTGTAACAGATAAAACAGAAACATTTAGTACACTTTTGTTAACCTCAGCTGGAAAAAAGTATTAGACATAGTCATTGTCCTTAATTGTCAGTCCTTATTTGGTGTACTGTAGCAATCACAGCAATAAAATCATAAAAGAGGAAGATTGGATGAAGATTATTGCATTTTGGAGGTTAATTTAATTGTAATTAGAGCAATTCTTTGATGGTGTAGAATCACAATCTCTCAATGACACACTACCCTGTCTGCAAAGCTTTGTGTGGGACTTGCACCAGGAGAAGAGGTGAAATGTGTAGGCTACAAATTAGAAATGGGGTTAGAAACATTGCAAATAGAATAATCTTTCATTCGTTGCTCATTTTATTTTTTTTATATTCAGTTCGTGTGTTCTGTTTTTTCATAATTGCTAAATAATATTTAGGTAATTTCAGACTTGCCGTTTAGAACTGTCATTCATGCATTTACAGTTGTAGTCATAGAAATAAATTTTTTGGTGACATTTCTTGGACGAATTGATTTTTAAAATTACTTTGGTATCTTATTTGACGTTTGATGCAGTTAGAAACTTGATGCCTATTCAAAAGGTAACTATTGACTTAAAAATAGTTCACTTTTGGTTTAAAAAATTATAGCCAATTAAATTGTATCTTTTAATAGAGGTTTAAATGCAGCTGTCAAAAATGATCCGTTGTTGCTGTTAAAATGTAAAATCTCACCGTTCTACCTGCTCTTTCGCGTTCTGACATTAAGGTAGAAAAAGTAACCGGTGCATTTTCAGCACCACGGAAGTGTGAACAGCGACCAGGAAAAAACAACAGCTAGAGAACCGCTGTCATTATATCATAATTTACCACAAATAAACAGAGACATCTACTCCTCTTTGTAGAAAAAGATCACATTCATTTATGGGTGTGCGCTCGTCATGCATTATTTCCATTTTCAGTAGAAAGTTGATGTGATAAAAGTATGCACCTACGTCACAAAATTGAGCGTGCGCCTGACATTCAAGTTTTGTACGAACAGAATACTAGACAGTGAATGAAACAAACAACCAGTGGCATCTCGCCCACATGCTGATTTTAATGTTGTTGCCTTTCAGATTTCCTTCCTCACGTCATATCTTATCCATCATATATTTGATTCAATTTACTCACCTGTATGAGTCCCATACAGCAAAACTGCTGAATGTTTTTGTCCAAAAATCCACCATCAAAGAATCCATTGTCTCTGATGTCAGCAAACAGGGACAGCCAGAACTCCATACACTCCGTACGCAGAAAGCGCCACCAATATTCAATCCTTTGATTTGCACTGCTTGCTCCTTCGAGGTAACTTTGAAGAGGGTC